>NC_091977.1:536786464-537046066 GCF_044704955.1 Pristiophorus japonicus
TTCTTGAACCGCTGCAGTCCGTGTGGTGAAGGTGCTCCCACAGTGCTGTTAGGGAGGGAGTTCCAGGATTGTGACCCAGCGACGATGAAGGAACGGCCGATATATTTCCAAGTCAGGATGGTGTGTGACTTGGAGGGGAACGTGGAGGTGGTGGTGTTCCCATGCGCCTGCTACCCTTGTCCTTCTAGGTGGTAGAGGTCGCGGGTTTGGGAGGTGCTGCTGAAGTAAGCTCTCACATGCCTTCTTGACTAAGTGTCTCACTGGGCTATTTCAGAGGGCGATTAAGAGTCAACCACTTTGCTGTGGTTTTGGAGTCACATCTAGGCCAGACCGGGTAAGGACGGCAGATTTCCTTCCCTAAATCATCATCATCATCATAGGCAGTCCCTCAGAATTGAGGAAGACTTGCTTCCACTCTTAAAATGCGTTCTTAGGTGGTTGAACAGTCCAATACGAGAGCCCCTGTCACAGGTGGGACAGACAGTGGTTGAGGGAAAGGGAGGGTGGGACTGGTTTGCCACATGCTCCTTCCGCTGCCTGCGCTTGGTTTCTGCATGCTCTCGGCGACGAGACTCGAGGTGCTCAGCGCCCTCCCGGATGCACTTCCTCCACTTAGGGCGGTCTTTGGCCAGGGACTCCCAGGTATCAGTGGGGATGTTGCACTTTATCAGGGAGGCTTTGAGGGTGTCCTTGTAACGTTTCCTCTGCCCACCTTTGGCTCATTTGCCGTGTAGGAGCTCCGAGTAGAGCGCTTGCTTTGGGAGTCCCGTGTCAGGCATGCGAACAATGTGGCCCACCCAACGGAGCTGGTCGAGTGTGATCAGTGCTTCAATGCTGGGGATGTTGGCCTGATCGAGAACACTGACGTTGGTGCGTCTGTCCTCCCAGGGGATTTGCAGGATCTTGTGGAGACATCGTTGGTGTTATTTCTCCAGCGACTTGAGGGACATTAGTGAACCAGTTGGGTTTTTACGACGATCCGATTATTGATGCTAGCTTTTTATTCCAGATTCATTTAATCAACTGAATTTAAATTCCACAGCCGCCATGGTGGAATTTGATCATTAGTCCAGTAACCATTTTGAAACCATACCCATCTACTTTCTACATTTGGATTCAATTTTGGGTATGCACATCAAATACCAGTCGGGTTTTGGACCAGTGTGGTAGAACTCTGTCACTACTACTACAGAAACAACATATTTGCATTTAAATAGCTCCTTTAACGTAATTCCAAGGCGCTTCACAGGAATGTTATCAAACAAAATTTGACACCGAGCCACATAAGGAGATATTATGGCCTATATTCACGAGAGTTTAGAAGATTGAGAGATGATCTCATTGAAACATATAAGATTCTGAGGGGGATTGACAGGGTAGATGCTGGGAGGATGTTTCCCCCAGGCTGGGGAGTCTAGAATTAGAGGTCACAGTCTCAGGATAAGGGGTCGGCCAGTTATGACTGAGATGAGTTGGAATTTCGTCACTCAGAGGGTGGTGAATCTGTGAAATTCTCTGCTCCAGAGGGCTGTGGAGGCTCAGTCGTTGAGTATGTTCAAGACAGAGATCGATAGATTTTTGGACTCTAGGGGGCCAGACATTTGCCACCGTAAGGATTGATTTAGCTCCATTTTTTGGAGCTAAAAGGTTTTATTTTGGAGCCAAATAACTTTAGGGCCATTTTGCTAGTTTCGCCAGTAGTGTAATGCCATCAATAAAAAATGAGGGCTGATTTTTTTTGAGAACCGTTTTTGTGACCGCACTCGGGGTCAAACCCAACGATAACGGCATTTTCTGCGAGTTTCCCCAATAAGGATATTTTTAAGGACAGTGCTAAATACTGTTTTGACAAAGCTTGCCTTGCTTGGTGGAGTCCGATTGAAATCACTGTCAACGGCGCCATCTTGGAATACGGAGCTGAGTTAAAGCTTTTGGAGGGACGGCTGCGTTTACACATTGTGCTTTTTGTGAGTTTATTGTTCATTTTTAATGGATATTTAAAGAATGGGGGCTATTCTATCTTTGCCATATGCGCTCCTGGTTTTTCATCGAAGAAGGCTTATTCAGCAGCATTATCAGAGTAATGAAAGAGCTTGCAGACTTATGGGGAGGAGGCCATACCCCCAACGAGTTTACAGGGAGAGGCGCTCATACCTGCAGCTCTCTGAGGCAACGTGCGTTAGAAGGCTGTGCTTTCAAAAAAAAGGTGGTCGCAGAGATATGTCAGCTCATAAAGGCAGACATATAGCCTACCAGCACCAACAGGACTGCACTGCCCGTCGAGGTGAAGGCGACTGTCGCACTTGCCTTCTATGCCTCCAGCTCCTTTCAGGCATCAGCGGGGGGACATATACTCCATCTCACAGCTCGCTACACATCGCTGCATTCGTCAAGTGACTACTGCACTGTACGCACGCAGGAAGGACTTCATCAACTTCCCAATGACCAGGGAGGCACAGAATGAGAGGGCCGTTGGCTTTGCACGAATTGCTGGCTTCCCCAATGTACAGGCTGCCATTGACTGCACACACACATGGCACTGCAGGAGCCAGAGGTTTACCGATACCGAAAGGGATTCCACTCCAGGAACGTATAGATCGTCTGTGACCATACTGACCGTATCATGGCAGTCGATGCCCAATATCCAGGGGGCGTCCATGATGCTTTCATCTTGCGTGAGGGAAGTGTCTCACAGCTGTTTGAGCAGCAGACAGAAGGTCAGAGCTGGATGCTGGGGGGGGAGGGGTCAAAGGTTAAGGGCTCCCCACCTGGCACATGACCCCTATCTGCAAAACGCAGACAGAAGGCGAGAGTCGCTGCAATATGTGCCACATAACCACTCACAACATCGTCGAGAAGGCAAGTGGAGTACTAAAGCAGCGCTTCCGATGCCTGTACCACTCTGGAGGCTCCCTGCAATACTCCCCTCAGCAGGTCGGTGAGTTCACTGTGGTGTGCTGCATGCTACACAACTTAGCCATCATGAGGCGCTGGGCGGGCCACATTGTCCGCATGCCAGACACAAGACTCCCAAAGCAAGCGCTCTACTCGGAACTCCTGCACGGCAAGCGAGCCCCAGGTAGGCAGAGGAAACGTTTCGAGGACACCCTCAAAGCCTCCCTGATAAAGTACAACATCTCCACCGACACCTGGGAGTCCCTGGCCAAAGACCGCCCTAAGTGGAGGAAGAGCATCCGGGAGGGCGCTGAGCACCTCGAGTCTCGTCGCCGAGAGCACGCAGAAAGCAAGCGCAGGCAGCGGAAGGAGCGTGCGGCAAACCAGACTCCCCACCCTCCCTTTCCCTCAACCACTGTCTGTCCCACCTGTGCCAGAGACTGTAATTCCCGTATTGGACTGTTCAGCCACCTGAGAACTAGTGGAAGCAAGTCTTCCTTGATTCCGAGGGACTGCCTGTGATGATGATCGTGACAGGATTTCCCGCTGGAGGACATTGCAGAACCAGCTCAGGTGAAAGGAGAGAGGGGGGGGAGGAGGAGCAACCCATGGCACCACTACACCATCACCATAGGCAGTCCCTCGGAATCGAGGAAGACTTACTTCCACTCTAAAAGTGAGTTCTCAGGTGACTGAACAGTCCAATACGGGAATTACAGTCTCTGTCACAGGTGGGACAGACAGTGGTTGAGGGAAAGGGTGGGTGGGGAGTCTGGTTTGCCGCTCGCTCCTTCCGCTGCCTGCGCTTGCTTTCTGCGTGCACTCGGCGACGAGCTTAGTGTCATCTGCAAACTTGGAGATATTACATTCAACTACTTTGTTTAAATCATTAATGTATATTGTAAATAGCTGGGGTCCCAGCACCTAATCCTGCGACACCCCACTAGTCACTGCCTGCCATTCTGAAAAGGACTCGTTTATCCCGACTCTCTGCTTCCTGTCTGACAACCAGTTCTCTATCCACGTCAGTACATTACCCCCAATACCATGTGCTTTAATTTTGCACACCAATCTCTTGTGTGGGACCTTGTCAAAAGCCTTTTGAAAGTCCAAATACACCACATCCACTGGTTCTCCCTTATCCACTCTACTAGGTTGTGGGGCTGGCGGAGGTTACAGAGATAGGGAGGGGTGTAGGGCTGGAGGACATTACAGAGATAGGGAGGGGTGTAGGGCTGGTGGAGGTTACAGAGATAGGGAGGGGTGTAGGGCTGGAGGAGGTTACAGAGATAGGGAGGGGTGTAGGGCTGGAGGACATTACAGAGATAGGGAGGGGTGTAGGGCTGGTGGAGGTTACAGAGATAGGGAGGGGTGTAGGGCTGGTGGAGGTTACAGAGATAGGGAGAGGTGTAGGGCTGGAGGAGGTTACAGAGATAGGGAGGGTTGTGAGGCTGGAGGAGGTTACAGAAATAGGGTGGGGTGTAGGGCTGGAGAAGGTTACAGAGATAGGGTGGGGTGTAGGGCTGGAGAAGGTTACAGAGATAGGGAGGGGTGTAGCGGCTGGATGAGGTTACAGCGATAGGGAGGGGTGTAGGGGCTGGATGAGGTTACAGCGATAGGGAGAATTGTAGGACGGGAGGAAGTTACAGAGATAGGGAGGTTTGTGGGGCTGGAGGAGGTTACAGAGATAGGGAGGAGTGTAGGGCTGGAGGAGGTTACAGAGATAGGGAGGGTTGTGGGGCTGGAGGAGTTTACCGAGATAGGGAGGGCGGGAGAGACCATGGTTGGAATTGAAAATGAGGACAAGTTTTAAAATCGAGGCATTGTCGGACCGGGAGCCAGTGATGGTCAGTGAGCAAGCTCTGGGAGTGTCAGCCTGGACTTTACTGCGACGTAGTGTGAACATGGGGTATGATCTATGCAGCCTGGCATGTGGGCGTGTTGCGTTGAACACAGATGACCTCTTTGGGACTTAGTATCGGCATGGCATTAAACACAAATATCCTGACTCAAGTACAAAGTGCTGCCATTATCTGGATCTGAGTGATCAGTGCGCTGCATTTCATCAGTTCACTGCCAACTTTCACATCAAGGCAGCAGGACGTATCCGTAGCCCAATCACTTCCGTGCGAATGAAATGGCTTGCCTTTTTGTCAAACGTTTTCTGTTGTTATCTGGTTTTCAGAATGTCGCCTGAATCAAAGCCTCCCTGATAAAGTGCAACATCCCCACCGACACCTGGGACTCCCTGGCCAAAGACCGCCCTAAGTGGAGGAAGTGCATCCGGGAGGGCGCTGAGCATCTCGAGTCTCGTCGCCGAGAGCATGCAGAAACCAAGCGCAGGCAGCGGAAGGAGCGTGCGGCAAACCAGACTCCCCACCCACCCTTTCCCTCAACCACGGTCTGTCCCACCTGTGACAGAGACTGTAATTCCTGTATTGGATTGTTCAGTCACCTGAGAACTCATTTTTAGAGTGGAAGCAAGTCTTCCTCGATTCCGAGGGACTGCCTGTGATGGTGATATGATAATAGTTTTCAGGCCCCAGTTCCAATGAATGCTTCAATGAGCTGAGGACACGGCGATTCTCAAAAGGGCCTCTTGCCTAAGAAAACCGTGAGATCGTACTCCTCACTCGAAGCTTGGAGGCAGAGCCCTGTCCCCCTTCCCATTCCCCAGTACGCAAGACCAACCAACTGTGGAATGCACATGGCAAATTGTCGTGATTT
Source organism: Pristiophorus japonicus (assembly GCF_044704955.1). Classification (NCBI taxonomy): domain Eukaryota; kingdom Metazoa; phylum Chordata; class Chondrichthyes; family Pristiophoridae; genus Pristiophorus; species Pristiophorus japonicus. The sequence continues at coordinate 536,792,087 of NC_091977.1, forward strand.
GGAATGCGCTGCCTGAAAGGACGGTGGGAGCAGGTTTTGTGCGGCACGAACCAGCAAGCAAGGTCAGGAGGCCTACACTGCAATATCGGTAACCCAGGGAGACAGGACCAGAGGGAGGGAGGGAGTATGTGTGTGAGTGTGTATGCGAGTGTGTGTGTATGAGTGTGTATGTGAGTGTGTGTGTGTGTGTGAGCGTGTGAATGTGTGTGTGTGTGTGTGTGTGTGTGTGTGTCTGTGTGTGAGTGTGTGTGTGTGAGTGTGTGCGTGTATGTGTGTGCGTGTGTGTGTGTGCGTGTGTGTGTGTGTGTGTGTGCGTGTATGTATGTGTGTGCGTGTATGTGTGTGCGTGTGTGTGTGTGTGTGTGTGTGTGCGTGTGTCTGTGTGTGAGTGTGTGTGTGTGAGTGTGTGCGTGTATGTATGTGTGAGTGTGTGAGTGTGTGTGTGAGTGTGTGTGTGTGTGTGAGCGTGTGAATGTGTGTGTGTGTGTGTGTGTGTCTGTGTGTGAGTGTGTGTGTGTGAGTGTGTGCGTGTATGTATGTGTGAGTGTGTGAGTGTGTGTGTGAGTGTGTGTGTGTGTGTGAGCGTGTGAATGTGTGTGTGCGTGTGTGTGTGTCTGTGTGTGAGTGTGTGTGTGTGAGTGTGTGCGTGTATGTATGTGTGAGTGTGTGAGTGTGTGTGTGAGTGTGTGTGTGAGTGTGTGTGTGTGTGTGTGTGTATGTATGTGTATGTGTGTGCGTGTGTGTGTGTGCGTGTGTGTGTGTGTGTGTGTGTGCGTGTATGCGTGTGCTAGGTCTGTGCAGCAGAGCTGGTCTCCAGTCGTCCTGGTTAATCCTTGCCACTGGACCAAGACCTCGCTCTGTCAAGCCCGTGTGGTGGCTGGTGTGCAACGGTCACCCCACGTTAAAAAAATCCACGCACAGGTATCTTCCACCCTTTAAGTCAGCCTCGACTCCAAGGGACTGTCAAAGAAGAAGAGGAAACAGATTCAATAGTAACTTTCAAAAGGAGGAATTGGATAAATAAATGATCAATTTGCAGGGCTGTGGGGAAGGAGCAGGGGCAGTGGGATTACATGCATAAGCAAAATACCGCCGATGCTGGAATCTGAAATAAAAACAGAAAGTGCTGGAAATCTCAGCGGGTCAGGCAGCATCTGTGGAGAGAGGAAGCAGAGTTAACGTTTCGGGTCAACGACCCTTGGTCAGAACTGGAGAGTGTTTGGAAAGAACAGATTCTTAACCAGCACTGAAAGGGGGAGGGGAAGAACAAAAGGGAAGGTCTGTGATAGGGTGGAAGACAGGAGAGATTAGAGAGACAAAAGGGACGATGGCCCAAATTCAAATGGTAATGCCAGGAGTTAGAAAAACATTCGTCGAGATAGGGTGTGAATGGCGGGATAATGACTGACTGCTATTAGAGATACGGAGAGAAAAAAGAAACGGACTCGGGGGGACGGGTGGGGGGAAGAGGTGGGAGGGGTTGTGGAGGGAGCTAAAGATTGGCAGAGGTTACGGTCCAAAATTATTGAACTCAATGTTGAGTCCAGAAGGCTGTAAAGTGTCTAAACGAAAGATGAGGTGCTGCCCATAATTGTATACACCTCAATTAGGTCTCCCCTCAGCCTCCACTGTTCCAAAGTAACACCTCAGCCTATCCAACACTCCCTCAAAGCTAAAATTGTGATCATTCAGGGGTTCAGCATCAAAAAGGAACATCCTTGAAAACTGTTGGATGGTGATGAGGGGGTTGACTTATGAGGAAAGGTTGAGGAGGTTGGGCCTCTACTCATTGGAATTCAGAAGAATGAGAGATAACCTTATCGAAACGTATAAGATTATGAGGGGGCTTGACAAGGTGGATGCAGAGAGGATGTTTCCACTGATGGGGGAGACTCGAACTGGAGGACATGATCTTAGAATAAGGGGCCGCCCATTTAAAACTGAGATGAGGAGGAATTTCTTCTCTCAGAGGGTTGTAAATCTGTGGAATTCGCTGCCTCAGAGAGCTGTGGAAGCTGGGTCATTGAATAAATTTAAGACAGAAATAGACAGTTTCTTAACCGATGAGAGAATAAGGGGTAATGGGGAGCGGGCAGGGAAGTGGACCTGAGTCCATGATCGGATCAGCCATGATCGTATTAAATGGCGGAGCAGGCTCGAGGGGCCATATGGCCTACTCCTGCTCCTATTTCTTATGTTCTTATGTTCTTATGTTGTAAACACCCAACTGGTTCCTTTAGTGACGGAAATCCTCCACCTCTCCCAGGTCTGCCCAACATGTGACTCCCGTCCCAAACCACCCGGTTGACTCTAAAGTGGCCGATGCTCTCGGCGGCAAACCAACTAGAGATTAACACACCAAACACACCCTCATCAACATCGCCCGCATCCTAACCCACATTTCAAAAGGGAATGTCTATCTCCCAGATGCGACGACTGCACATTAATTTCTTTCAGTTTTGCTTTGCACCTAAAAAGCTACATCCGTCCCATCAGCCGCCATCCACTTTTAGAATCATAGAACGGTCACAGCACAGAAGGAGGCCATTCGGCCCGTCGAGCCCGTGCCGGCTCTCTGCAAGAGCACTTCAGCCAGTCCCACTCCCCCGCCCTTTCCCTGTCGCCCTGCAAAATGTTTTCCTTCAGGTACTTATCCAACTCCCTTTTGAAAGCCACGATTGAGTCTGCCTCCACCACCCTTTCAGGCAGCGCATTCCAGATCCTAACCACTCGCTGCGTAAAAACATTATTCCACATGTCGCCTTTGGTTCTTCTGCCAATCGCCTTAAATCTGTGACCTCTGGTTCTCGACCCTTCCACCAATGGGAACAGTTTCTCTCTCTCCACTCTGTCCAGACCCCTCATGATTTTGAACACCTCGATCAAATCTCCTCTCAACTTTCTCTGCTCCAAGGAGAACAACCCCAGCTTCTCCAGTCTATCCCCGTAACTGAAGTCCCTCATCCCTGGAACCATTCTCGTAAATCTCCTCTGCACCCTCTCTAAGGCCTTCACATCCTTCCCAATGTGCGGTGCCCAGAATGGGACACAATACTCCAGTTGAGGCCGAACCAGCGTTTTATAAAGGTTCATCATAACTTCCTTGCTTTAGAACTCTATGCCTCTATTTATGAAGCCCAGGATCCCGTAACCACTTTTAACCACTGTCTCAACCTGCCCTGCCACCTTCAACGATTTGTGCCCATATACCCCCAGGTCTCTCTGTTCATGCTCCCCCTTTAGGATTGTACCCTTTAGTTTATATTGCCTCTCCTCATTCTTCCGACCAAAATGTATCACTTCGCATTTTTCTGTGTTAAATTCCGTCTGCCACGTATCCGCCCATTCCCCCAGCCTGTCTGTGTCCTCCTGAAGTCTATCACTATCCTCCTCACTGTTCATGATACTTCCAAGTTTTGTGTCATCTGTTAATATTGTTCTTTCTTTCCTCCACTTTCTTTCCTTCCTTCCTTCGTTCCTTCCTTCCTTTCTTTCTTTCTCTCTCTTTCTTTCATTCTTGTTTTTGTTTCTCTCTTTCTATCTTTCTTTCCTTCTCTCTTTCTTACTGTCTTCCTTCCTCTCTTTCTTTCTGTCTTCCTTCCTCTCTTTCTTTCCTTCTCTTTTTTCTTTCCCTCTTTCTCCCTTCCTCTCTTTCCTTCCCTGTCCCTCTCGCTGTCTGCAGGCAGGTGCCCGTACACAGACAGGTTCTGTTGAGTGTGCACTCATGACGGCCTGGATTCCCTGAGAACAAACCTTAGAGGTGACCTTGTTTTCTGGGCTGCCAGGTGGCCATAACCCAGATAGCGAAGAGCACAAAGAGTACAGCTGCGTGCTTTGCTGGCTCACGTGAAGAAACAAGAGTCTGTGCAGAATTCCCGACAGATAACGTGGAGGAATCTCAAGGTTTATAATCAAGTGTAAAGCTTTGGCTATATCCAGCCTACAATAAAATGAGTGATAATTGAACAAGGAAGTTTATCTCTATGTACATTGTATGATTCCTAAATACACATTTGCTTTAATCCTCTTTAGTCTACATTCCTGTAGAAAAAACTACAGGAAATCCTAACTGCTGTGCCATTAAGGGGGAAAAAAGATTGATTGGAACATAAGAAGACTTTTGTTTTCTTCATGCCGTGAGGACAAGAATGTCTTTGAAGGATCGCTTCTTAAACCTCTGTGCAAGCATTGTACTTGGCGTGAGTGAAGGTGCACTTTCCAGCATAGAATAATCCAGTGCAGTAAAAGCAAACAGCCTTTCTGGCTTTAAGTTCTGCAGGCAGAAAAAAAATACAATCGTGATCTGTGCTAATGTGCGGAAGATTAGAGGAAGCAATTAAAATCCTGGCGATTTCAAAAGTATATACATCTACTCACTGAGCTGCATCTATCTATTGATCTAGCATCAGCCTTGGCTCAGTGGGCAGCACTCTCACCTCCGAGATACAAGCTTGTGGGTTTAAGTTCCCCCTCCAGAGACATGAGCACAAAAATCTAAGCTGACACTCCCAGTGCAGTGCTGAGGGAGCGCCGCACTGTCGGAGGGGCAGTGCTGAGGGAGTGCCGCACTGTCGGAGGGGCAGTGCTGAGGGAGTGCCGCACTGTCGGAGGGGCAGTGCTGAGGGAGTGCCGCACTGTCGGAGGGGCAGTGCTGAGGGAGCGCCGCACAGTTGGAGGGGCAGTACTGAGGGAGTGCCGCACGATCGTAGGGGCGGTACTGAGGAAGTGCCACACTGCCAGAGGTGCCGTCTTATGGACGAGATGTTAAACCGAGGCCCCGTCTGCTCTCTCAGGTGGACATAAAAGATCCCGCTGCACTATTTCGAAAAAGGGAACCAATCCCCGGTGTCTTGGTCAATATTTATCCCTCAATTAACGTCACTAAAACAGATTGTCTGATCATGATCACATTGAGGGATCTTGTGGGATCTTGCTGTGCACAAATTGCCTGCCGCGTTTCCCACATTACAACAGTGACTACACTCCGAAAGGACTTCATTGGCTGTAAAGCACTTTGTGACATCCGGTGATCATGAAAGGTGCTATAGAAATGCAAGTCTTTCTTTCTTTTATCTATCTATAACTATCTATTGATTTATCGATCTATAGGTGAGTGGGAAAATGCATGGCAGATGAAGTATAATGTGGATAAATGTGAGGTTATCCACTTTGGTGGTAAAAACAAAGAGACAGACTTCAGTCTGTCTATCTGAATGGTGACAGATTCGGAAAAGGGGAGGTGCAACGTGACCTGGGTGTCATGGTACATCAGTCATTGAAGGTACAGCAGGCGGTTAAGAAAGCAAATGGCATGTTGGCCTTCATAGCGAGGGGATTTGAGTACAGGGGCAGCGAGGTGTTACTACAGTTGTACAGGGCCTTGGTGAGGCCAAATCTGGAGAATTGTGTACAGTTTCGGTCTCCTAACTTGAGGAAGGACATTCTTGCTATTGAGGGAGTGCAGCGAAGGTTCACCAGACTGATTCCCGGGATGGCGGGACTGACATATCAAGAAAGACTGGATCAACTGGGCTTGTATTCACTGGAGTTCAGAAGAATGAGAGGGGATCTCATGGAAACGTTTAAAATTCTGACAGGATTGGACAGGTTAGATGCAGGAAGAATGTTCCCAATGTTGGGGAAGTCCAGAACCAGGGGTCACAGTCTAAGGATAAGGGGTAAGCCATTTAGGACCGAGATGAGGAGAAACTTCTTCACCCAGAGAGTGGTGAACCTGTGAAATTCTCTACCACAGAAAGTTGTTGAGGCCAATTCACTAAATATATTCAAAAAGGAGTTAGATGTAGTCCTTACTACTATGGGGATCAAGGGGTATGGCGAGAAAGCAGGAAGGGGGTACTGAAGTTGCATGTTCAGCCATGAACTCATTGAATGGCGGTGCAGGCTCAAAGGGCCAAATGGCCTACTCCTGCACCTATTTTCTAATGTTTCTATCTTTCTATAAGAACATAAGAACTTAAGAAATAGGAGCAGGAGTAGGCCATATGGTCCCTCGAGCCTGCTCCGCCATTTAATACGGTCATGGCTGAGCTGATCAAGGACTCAGCTCCTCTTCCCTGCCCGCTCCCCATAACCCTTTATCCCCTTATCGGTTAAGAAACTGTCCATCTCTGTCTTAAATATATTCAATGACCCAGCCTCCACAGCTCTCTCAGGCAGCAAATTCCACAGATTTACAAGCCTCTGAGAGAAGAAATTCCTCCTCACCTAAGTTTTAAATGGGTGGCTCCTTATTCTAAGATCATGCCCCCTAGTTCTAGTCTCCCCCATCAGTGGAAACATCCTCTCTGCATCCAGCTTGTCAAGCCCCCTCATAATCTTATACGTTTCGATAAGATCACCTCTCAATCTTCTGAATTACAATGAGTAGAGGCCCAACCTACTCAACCTTTCCTCATAATTCAACCCCCTCATCTCTGGAATCAACCTAGTGAACCTTCTCTAAACTGTCTGCAAAGCAAGTATATCCTCTCGTAAATATGAAAACCAAAACTGCACGCAGTATTACACATTGCTTTTCTTCCCATCTTTGTATCGTCAGCAAACTTGGCTACGTTACACTCAGTCCCTTCTTCCAAGTCGTTAATATCGATTATAAATAGTTGGGGTCCCAGCACTGATCCCTGCGACACCCCACTAGTTACTGATTGCCAACCAGAGAATGAACCATTTATCCTGACTCTCTGTTTTCTGTTAATTAGCCAATCTTCTATCCACACTAATATATTACCCCCAACCCTGTGAACTTTTATCTTGTGCAGTACCCTTTTATGTGGCACCTTGTCAAAAGCCTTCTGGAGGTCCAAATATACCCCATCCACTGGTTTTCCTTTATCCACCCTATCTACCTATCTCTTTCACTATCTATCTTTCTCTATCACTCTTTATCTATCTATCTCTCGATCTCTCTTTCTCTATCTTGCTATCTATCTATCTAACTTTCAAAAGGAAATTGGATAAATACTTGAAGGGGAGATAATTGCAAAACAATGTGTGATGAGCGGGGGGAGTGGGACTAATTGGATAGCTCTTTCACAGAGCCAGTTCAGAGACGATGGGCCTGATGTCCCTTCCATGCAATAAGATTCTCTGATCCTATGAATAATGAGACCATTACACAAAAGGGTAATACTCACTCCATTTGGAGCGTACCATTTTTATATTAAGGGGCAACACCTGGGTACAATTGCAGTGGTTTGTCAGTCACCCAGAATAGCCAGCTTAGTGTTGCCCCTCGAATGGTGTCACCATATATAGCCTGCTGTCTCTGGACTAGAGAGTTAGCTGAGGCTCGGTTAAAATCACTCTTACCCCTGGGGCAGAAGGTCGTGGGTTCAAGTCCCACTCCAGCGACTTGAACACAAAAACTTGGGTTGGCACTCCAGTGCAGTGCTGAGGGAGTGTTGCACTGTTGGAGGTGCTGTCTTTTGGATTAGGTGTTAAATCAGGGCCCCGGCACTAGTTCGAAGAAGATGAGGGGAGTTATCCTATTTATCCATTGTGTCCTGGGGCCAATATTTATCCCTCAACCAACATCACTCGAACAGATTATCTGGTCATTATCATCATCATTATCATTATAGGCAGTCCCTCCGAATTGAGGAAGACTTGCTTCAACTCTTAAAATGAGTTTCAGGTGGCTGAACAGTCCAATACGGGAATTACAGTATCTATCACAGGTGGGACAGACAGTGGTTGAGGGAAAGGGAGGGTGGGACTGGTTTGCCACATGCTCCTTCCGCTGCCTGCGCTTGGTTTCTGCATGCTCTCGGCGATGTAACTCGAGGTGCTCAGCGCCCTCCCGGATGCACTTCCTCCAATTAGGGCGGTCTTTGGCCAGGGACTCCCAGGTGTCGGTGGGGATGTTGCACTTTATCAGGGAGGCTTTGAGGGTGTCCCTGTAACATTTCCTTTACCCACCTTTGACTCGTTTGCCGTTAAGGAGTTCCGAGTAGAGCGCTTGCTTTGGGAGTCTCGTGTCTGGCATGTGAATGATGTGGCCTGCCCAGCGGAGCTGATCAAGTGTGGTCAGTGCTTCAATGCTGGGTATGTTGGCCTGGTCGAGGACACTGATATTGGTGCGTCTGTCCTCCCAGGGGATTTGCAGGATCTTGCGGAGACATCGTTGGTGGTATTTCTCCAGCGATTTGAATTGTCTACTGTACATGGTCCATGTCTCTGAGCCATACAGGAGGGCGGGTATGAGCTTCATGGCAGTTTTGAGGGACTTGTCTTCAAACATTCTTTTCCTCAGATGGCCGAAGGCTGCACTGGCGCACTGGAGGCGGTGTTGAATCTCGTCGTCACTGTCTGCTCTTGTTGATAAGAGGCTCCCTAGATATGGGAAGTGGTCCACGTTGTCCAGAGCCGCGCCATGGATCTTGATGACTGGGGGGCAGTGCTGTGCGGCGAGGACAGGCTGGTGGAGGACCTTTGTCTTACATTTAATGTAAGGCCCATGTTTTAGTATGCCTCAGTAAATACGTCAACTATATCCTGGAGTTCAGCTTCTTTATATGCGCAGACGCAGGTGTTGTCCGTGTACTGTAGCTCGACGACGAGAGGTTGGGGTGGTCTTGGATCTGGCCTGGAGACGGCGAAGGTTGAACAGGTTCCCACTGGTTCTGTAGTTTAGCTCCACTCCAGCGGGGAGCTTGTTGACTGTGAGGTGGAGCATGGCAGCGAGGAAGATTGAGAAGAGGGTTGGGGTAATGATGCAGCCCTTGTTTGACCCCGATCCGGATGTGGATTGGGTCTGTAATGGATCCATTGGTAAATATCACGGCTGCATGTTGTCATGGAGCAGGCAGAGGATGGTGACGAACTTTTGGGGGCATCCGAAACGGAGGAGGACGCTCCATGGACCCTCGCGGTTGACAGTGTCAAAGGCCTTTGTAAGGTCAAAGGCCTCTGTAAAGTCATTATCACATTATTGTTTGTGGGAGCTTGCTGTGCGCAAACTGCCTGCCGTGTTCCCTGCATTACAACAATGACTACACTCCAAAAGTACTTCATTGGCTGTAAAGCGCGTTGAGATGTCCTAAGGTTGTGAAAGGTGCTATAGAAATGCAAGTCTTTCTTTCTGGATCAGAGACAATTGCATCCACTCTGGAGACCAATATCTTGGCCGTCAATGTTGAGGGAACGTGTGGATCTGTTGGGCCAAGGGTATTTGGTCTATTTTTGCATTCTGTCTCACTCCTTTTAGAAAATTACGAGCCAAACTGAAGCTATTAGCGTCAGAGAGATGATTTATGATCGGATGTCCACTCACCGGGCAAAATCAGAGCAAGCCATTCAGGATGCTTTGTTGGAAAATACATCACTTCCACCTCGTCACCCCCACCCCTGCCCCCACACAGCCAAAATAGAGATAATATTCAGACAGATAATTAATGAAATCAGACACAGAGACACATTTTGTAGCTTGGTTACCTCGTGACCTGCTTAGGAACTATATCTGGATATCTGAAACACAAACAACAGAAGCACTGCAAAAAAACAGGTTTTGCCACTTGGATCGCCGTTATATCCTTCAATAACAAGGACTAATAATTTACAATCTCAGTCTGCAGCTTGCATGCTGGTATATGTTTCCAGCTCCTGCCTATGTATCATTTTTAAATCCCACATTTGAGAATCAAGGTAGCATTATTACATGAGAACATAAGAAGATAAGAAATAGGAGCAGGAGTAGGGCATACGACCCCTCGAGCCTGCTCCGCCATTCAATACGATTGTGGCTGATCCGATCATGGACTCAGCTCCACTTCCCTGCCCGCTCCCCATAACCCCATAACTATCCATTTCTGTCTTAAATTTATTCAATGTCCCGGCTTCCACAGCTCTCTGAGGCAGCGAATTCCACAGATTTACAGCTCTCTGAGAGAAGAAATTCCTCCTCATCTCAGTTTTAAATGGGCGGCCCCTTATCCTAAGATTATGCCCCCTAGTTCTAGTCTCCCCCATCAGTGGGAGACTAGAAACATCCTCTCTGCATCCACTTTGTCAAGCCCCCTCATAATTGTATACATTTCATAGAAACATAGAAACATAGAAAATAGGTGCAGGAGTAGGCCATTCGGTCCTTCGGGCCTGCACCACCAGTCAATAAGATCATGGCTGATCATTCCCTCAGTACCCCTTTCCTGCTTTCTCTCCATACCCCTTGATCCCTTTAGCCATCAGGGCCATATCTAACTCCCTCTTGAATATATCTAACGAACTGGCCTCAACAACTCTCTGCGGTAGAGAATTGCGAAAAGATCACCTCTCATTCTTCAGAATTCCAATAGAGGCCCAACCTACTCAACCGTTCCCCATAAGGCAAATACCTGTCGTATTTATTTTGTTTTGAGCTCAAAGAGGAGAAGCGGACAAAAAACAACAATGACCTCCATTTATATAGCACATTAAACGTGGTGAAACGTCCCCAGGCGCTTCACAGGAGCGATTATCAAACAACATTTGACTCCGAGCCACAAAACGAGATATTAGAGCAGGTGAGCAAAAGCTTGGTCGAAGAAGTATGTTTTAAGCAACGTCTTAAAGGAGGAGAGAGATGGAGAGAGACGGAGAGAGACGAAGAGGTGTAGGGAGGGAATTCCAGAGCTTCATCAACACCATAGACAGTCCCTCGGAATCGAGGAAGACTTGCTTCCACTCTAAAAGTGAGTTCTCAGGTGACTGAACAGTCCAATACGGGAATTACAGTCTCTGTCACAGGTGGGACAGACAGTGGTTGAGGGAAAGGGTGGGGTGGGGAGTCTGGTTTGCCGCACGCTCCTTCCGCTGCCTGCACTTGCTTTCTGCATGCTCTCGGCGACGAGACTCGAGGTGCTCAGCGCCCTCCCGGATGCACTTCCTCCACTTAGGGCAGTCTTTGGCCAGGGACTCCCAGGTGTCGGTGGGGATGTTGCATTTTATCAGGGAGGTTTTGAGGGTGTCCTTGAAATGTCCAGAGCTTGAGGCCCAGGCAGCTGAAGGCACAGCCACCGATAGTTGATCGATTAAAATCAGGGATGCGTAAGAGGCCAGAATTAGAGGAGATCCCTTATCGGTTAAGAAACTGTCTATCTCTGTCTTAAATTTATTCAATGACCCAGCCTCCACAGCTCTCTGAGGCAGCGAATTTCACAGATTTACAACTCTCTGAGAGAAGAAATTTCTCCTCATCTTAGTTTTAAATGGACGGCCCCTTATTCTAAGATCATGCCCACTAGTTCTAGTCTCCCCCATCAGTGGAAACATTCTCTCTGCATCCACCTTGTCAAGCCCCCTCATAATCTTGTACGTTTCGATAAGATCACTTCTCATTCTTCTGAATTCCAATGAGTAGAGGTCCAACCTACTCAACCTTTCCTCATAAGTCAACCCCCTCATCCCTGGAATCAACCTAGTGAACCTTCTCTGAACTGCCTCCAAAGCAAGTATATCCTTTCGTAAATATGGAAACCAAAACTGCACGCAGTATTCCAGGTGTGGCCTCACCAATACCCTGTATAACTGTAGCAAGACTTCCCTGTTTTTATACTCCATCCCCTTTGCAATAAAGTCCAAGATTCCATTGGAATTCCTGATCACTTTGCTGTACCTGCATACTATCCTTTTGCGTTTCATGCACAAGTACCCCCAGGTCCCGCTGTACTGCAGCACTTTGCAATCTCTCTCCATTTAAATAATAACTTGCTCTTTGATTTTTTTTCTGCCAAAGTGCATGACCTCACACTTTCCAACATCTGCCAAATTTTTGCTCACTCACTTAGCCTGTCTATGTCCTTTTTCATGTGATTTTTTGTGTCCTCCTCACACATTGCTTTTCCTCCCATCTTTGTATTGTCAGCAAACTTGGCTACGTTATACTCGGTCCCTTCTTCCAAAGTCGTTAATGTAGATTATAAATAGTTGGGGTCCCAGCACTGATCCCTGCGGCACCTCACAAGTTACTGATTGCCAACCCGAGGCCCAACCTGCTCAACCTTCCCTCATAATTCAACCCCCTCATCTCGGGAATCAACCTAGTGAACCTTTTCTGATCTGCCTCCAAAGCAAGTATATCCTTCCTTAAATATGGAAACCTACGTTAAAGGTGACTATAGAAATGCAAGTTGTTGTTGCAGCATATTTGGCACCATTCTCTCCTTCTTTCAGCTCAGTTCGTTCTGTGCTACTCGCAGTAGTCACACACAGTGACTACATTCCCTCATTATTTATTGATGGTCAGCACCTTCGCTCTCAAATCTGCACGGATCACTCCAAGACGTCGATGTCGCTCACCTCTTTTAGGTGTAAATTGTCAATGATCCTTTGTTATCCGCCTTGTGAGAAGTGACCTGTTGAGAATCAGAAGTGGCAGTATCATCATTTATCCTCACAGGTAGACGTTGGCTCCATCCGTGCAGACTCAAAAATTAATATTCTTGCCGAAATCGACTCTTGTTAATCTCGATTATCCTTTTTAACTGTCCCATTTACAGGCAGGAAAGCAAGGGCCAGACTTTTGGCTTCATTATCAGCGATTTTCTCGGCGGTACAGCTGGTTTTCCGCCCGGCGAGAGTTTCCACGTAAACGTTTTTGAACGTTATCGCCCAGATCTGAAGTCGCAACGCCGGGACCAGACCGCCCACGTGCAACGGCGAGAACAACCGCCAGGGAGTAAGTTCGGCCTCAACCGCCGGCATCCAGATCGCCGAGAGACCCGGCCGGTAAAAGCTGCTTTAACCGGGCGGTAAGGGAGGCTCTGCAAAGAAAGGCCAGTTAAAGGTTCTTTAATTATTTTTTTTAATTTCAACACGGCGATTAGGTATAAAACTGTTTTGGGAATACTTTGTATGTTTTTATTTATTTTTTTTAATGATAATTTTTTTTAAAGTTTTCCCCCCTCACTAGGCCCAATCGCCGCCTCGGACTAAATTTTAGTACTTACCATCCATTCCGGTAACGACCGCCCCTGTTGCTATCTTTCCACTTACCCGCCGAGAAACCGCCGACATTGAGTGTGCAGCACCCATTTTCTTGCCGGGCGATTAGTTTTAATGACTTTGAACATAAAAATGGAAATTCTGGCCAGCTTTTCTCGCCGAACGTTAGCGGTTCCTCTCAGCGGGCAATCGAGCGTTGGGGGCCTTTACGGAAAGTCTGGCCCCAAGACTTGCATTTCTATAACGTCTTTGGCGACCTTTCCGCCAATGAAGTACCTTTTGGAGTGTGGTCACTGTTATAATGTGGGAAACGCAGCAGCCAATTTGCGCACAGCAAGCTCCCACACACAGCAATGCGATAATTGTTACACTCATAATAAATGGTGAGACTGAGTACTGTGTGCAATAAGCAAGCGTGACCTTAGCTCCTTTTATTAAGGTTCCAGAGTGCAGGTACCTCGTAGGTGGCCTGGTTATATAACCGTGCTCCCAAGGGATGTTGGGATCCCTTGGGACTCCAACAGGTGGGCCCCTCTGGTGGTCAGACGTGATGCAGGCTACAAAGGGTTAAATACATACCAATAATGATAATCTGTGTTAGTATTGTTGGTTGAGGAATAAATATTTTGATCAGGATTATTTCCAATGGCTGAAGGGTCGACAACCCAGAGGGCACAGATTTAAGGCGATTGGCAAAAGAACCAGAGGCAACATGAGGAAGATCTTTTTTACACAGCCAGTGGTTAGGAGTTGGGACGCAGTGCCTGTTAGGACGGTGGACGCAGATGCAATAGTAGCCTTCAAAAGGGCAATTGGATAAGTACTTGAAGGAGAAAAAAAATTCAGGGATATGGGGAAAGAGCGGGGAAATGGGACTGACTGGATTGTACTTCGAAAGAGCCGGCACAGATGCGATGGGCCGAATGGCCTCCTTCTGTGCTGTATATTCTATGATTCAAATCCGCAGGGCCTGATAGTCTGTATCCCAGAGTACTTAAGGAAGTAGCCCTAGAAATAGTGGATACATTGGTGATCATTTTCCAACATTCCATAGACTCGGGATCAGTTCCTATGGAGTGGAGGGTAGCCAATGTAACCCCACTTTTTAAAAAAGGAGGGAGAGAGAAAACAGGGAATTATAGACCGGTCAGCCTGACATCGGTAGTGGGGAAAATGTTGGAATCAATTAATAAAGATGAAATAGCAGCACATTTGGAAAGCAGTGACAGGATCGGTCCAAGTCAGCATGGATTTATGAAAGGGAAATCATGCTTGACAATACTTCTAGAATTTTTTGAGGCTGTAACTGGTACAGTGGACAAGGAAGAACCAGTGGATGTGGTGTATTTGGACTTTCAAAAGGCTTTTGATAAGGTCCCACACAAGTGATTGTTGTGCAAAATTAAAGCACATGGTATTGGGGGTAATGTACTGACATGGATAGACAACTCGTTGGCAGAAAGGAAGCAGAGAGTCAGGATAAACAGTTCATTTTCAGAATGGTAGGCAGTGACTAGTGGGGTGCCGCAGGGCTCAGTGCTGGGGCCCCAGCTATTTACAATATACATTAATGATTTGGATAAGGGAATTGAGTGTAATATCTCCAAGTTTGCAGATGACACTAAGCTGGGTGGCAGTGTGAGCTGTGAGGAGGATGCTAAAAGGCTGTAGGGTAAACATGTGGCAGATGCAGTATAATGTGGATAAATATGGCAAAAACACGAAGGCAGAATATTATCTGAATGGCGAAAGATTAGGAAAAGGGGAGGTGCAATGAGACCTGGGTGTCATGGTACATCAGTCATTGAAAGTTGGCATGCAGGTACAGCAGGTGGTGAAGAAGGCAAATGGTATGTTGGCCTTCATAGCTAGGGGATTTGAGTATAGGAGCAGGGATGTCTTAATCCAGTTGAACAGGGCCTTAGTGAGGCCTCACCTGGAATATTGTGTACAGTTTTGGTCTCCTAATCTGAGGAAGGACGTTCTTGCTATTGAGGGAGTGTCGCGAAGGTTCAGCAGACTGATTCCCAGGGTGGCTGGACTGACATATGAGGAGAGACTGGATCAACTGGGCCTTTATTCACTGGAGTTTAGAAGAATGAGAGGAGATCTCATAGAAACATATAAAATTCTGACAGAAGTGGACAGGTTAGATGCAGGAAGAATGTTCCCAATGTTGGGGAAGTCCAGAACCAGGGGACATAGTCTAAGGTTAAGGAGTAAGCCATTTAGAACTGAGATGAGGAGAAACTTCTTCACTCAGAGAATTGTTAACCTGTGGAATTCTCGACCGCAGAGAGTTGTTGATGCCAGTTCATTGGATATATTCCAGAGGGAGTTAGATATGGCCCTTAGGGCTAAAGGGATCAAGGGGTATGAAGAGAAAGCAGGAAAGGGGTACTGAGGTGAATGATCAGCCATGATCTTATTGAATGGTGGTGGCCTACTCCTGCACCTATTTTCTATATTTCTATGTTTCTATGATTGTATGATAGTTACATTGGGGCCCCTCAACCAGTGTAGGGGCTCGATATGCGGATTATAAATAGGCTCCGGTCGGTAAGTTCGGCCTCACGATCCTAGGGGTGCTATGCCCTCATTCCCGCCAGGGGGGGTGTCCCAAAATAGGGGCTTTGGCATTCTGTTACCTCTGTAACTGTAGTTTAGTTCCACTCCAGCGGGGAGCTTGTTGATTATGAGGTGGAACATGGCAACGAGGAAGATTGAGAAGATAATTGGGGCGATGACATAGCCCTGCTTGACCCCGGTCCGAACATGGATTGAAGCACTGACCACACTCGATCAGCTCCGCTGGGCGGGCCATATTGTCCGCATGCCAGACACGAGACTCCCAAAGCAAGCGCTCTACTCGGAACTCCTTCACGGCAAACGAGCCAAAGGTGGGCAGAGGAAACATTACAAGGACACCCTCAAAGCCTCCCTGATAAGGTGCAACATCCCCACCGACACCTGGGAGTCCCTGGCCCTAAGTGGAGGAAGTGCATCCGGGAGGGCGCTGAGCACATCGAGTCTCGTCGCCGAGAGCATGCAGAAAGCAAGCGCAGGCAGCGGAAGGAGCGTGCGGCAAACCAGTCCCATCCACCCTTTCCCTCAACGACTATCAGTCCCACCTGTGACAGAGACTGTGGCTCTCGTATTGGACCGTACAGCCACCTAAGGACTCATTTTTAGAGTGGAAGCAAGTCTTCCTCGATCACGAGGGACTGTCTATGATGATGACCTCTGTAACATCTTCCAGTTCTGATGAAGGGTTATCGACCTGAAACATTAACTCTGTTTCTCTCTCCACAGATGCTGCCTGACCCGCTGAGTATTTCCAGCTTCTACTGTTTTTATTTCAGATTTCAAGCCTCCGCAGTGATAGGCCTCTTGCCCTTGGAATCCTGGTTGCTAATGTAAAATAATTCCCCCTTCCTGAAGGTTTACACCATCTTATGTCGTTCTGACAATAAATGTAATTTGGATTTGATTTCTTCTGGGAAGGTATATGAATAAAACCAGTTGGAGATAATCCCATGATCACTCCAGTGCACACATTCATTGTCTACATTAATTATGCAGCAATTAGTTTGTTCACAGCAATATGCTTATTTTCTTGCCAACACTCTGAATGATTTTAGCGTATCATCCTGTAGGAGGCTGTGACTGAGTTGGAATTGGGACTGGGCCTTTGAGAGTTAGCACATAATGTCGCAAAAAACATTCTTGGCTTTCTCTCCGTCCCAGACAATGAAGGGAACAGAATATTGCGATTGACTGATTTTGAAGAAATGAGCGGTACTCGAAAAATATTACCATCGCCTCCGAGTCGGAAGTTTGTGGGTTCGAGACCCACTCCAGAGACTCAAAATCACAGCTGATACTCCCAGTGCAGGGCTGAGGAGCGCCGCACTGTCTGAGGGACCGCCTTTCAGATGAGACATAAGAACATAAGAAATAGGAGCAGGAGTAGGCCATACGGCCCCTCGAGCCTGCTCCGCCATTTAATACGATCATGGCTGATCTGATCATGGACTCAGCTCCACTTCTCTGCCCGTTCCCCATAACCCTTTATTCCCTGATCACTCAAAAATCTATCTCTGCCTTAAATATATTCAATGACCCAGCCTCCACAGCTCTCTGGGCCAGAGAATTCCATAGATTTACAACCCTCTGAAAGAAGAAATTTCACCTCATCTCAGCTTTAAATGGGCGGTCCCCTTATTCTGAGACTATGTCCCCTAGTTCTAGTTTCCCCGATGAGTGGAAACATCCTCTCTGCATCCACCTTGTTGAGCCCCCTCATTATCTTATGTTTCAGTAAGATCACCTCTCATTCTTCTAAACTCCAATGAGTAGAGGCCCAACCTGCTCAACCTATCTTCATAAGTCAGCCCCCTCATCTCCGGAATCAACCTAGTGAACCTTCTCTGAACTGCCTCCAATGCAAGTATATCCTTCCTTAAATACGGAGACCAAAACTGTATGCAGTACTCCAGGTGTGGCCTCACCAATAACCTGTACAGTTGTACAGATGTTAAACCGAGGCCCCATCTGCTGTCTCAGGCGGACGTAAAAGATCCCATAGCCACTATTTCAAAGAAGAGCAGGGGAGTTATTCCCGGTGTCCTGGGGCCAATGTTTATCCCTCAATCAACATAACAAAATAAACAGGTGATGTGGCCATTATCACGCTGCTGTGTGTGGGAGCTTGCTGTGCGCAAATTGGCTGCTGTGTCTCCCACATTACAACAGTGACTACACTTCAAAGGTACTTCATTGGCTGTAAAGAGCTTTGGGATATTCGGAGGTCGTGGAAAGTGCTATATAAATGCAAGTCTTTCTTTCTATGCCATTAAGACCAGAAAAGGTCCACATTCGGAACTATTTGCTGATATCTGATAATGACCAGAGAATCTGTGTTAGTGATGTTGGTTCAGGGATAAATATTGGCCCCAGGACACCGGGGATAACTCCCCTGCTTTTCATCAAAATAGTGGCAGTGGGATCTTTTACGTCCACCTGAGAGGGCAGACGGGGCCTCGGTTTAACGTCTCATCCAAAAGACGGCACCTCCGACAGTGCGGCTCTCCCTCAGCACTGCACTGGAGTGTCAGCTGAGACTTTTGAAAACACAATCTTCTGACTCAGAGGCGAGTGTGCTACGGACTGAGCCATGGCTCACAGCTAGTCATTGGGGAAGTCATACTAAGCTCACACGGGGGGAACTCACGGGATTGGGTGAAATGTCGGATTCACATTCCGCCAGCTATTGGACTCCGTTAACTCAAATGGTGATTAAGATCAGTGAAAAACTCGTGCTGCCCCAAACTCGTCAATTTGCCAACACAGGTTGCTATTTCTCTCATCAATATGTTTCTTATGCCAATGTCGTCGCATTTATTTCACATGGCTGGACTATGTTGATCCATTATAGAAACATAGAAACATAGAAAATAGGTGCAGGAGTAGGCCATTTCGGCCCTTCGAGCCTGCACCGCCATTCAATGAGTTCATGGCTGAACATGCAACTTCAGTACCCCATTCCTGCTTTCTCGCCATACCCCTTGATCCCCCGAGTAGTAAGGACTACATCAAACTCCTTTCTGAATATATTTAGTGAATTGGCCTCAACAACTTTCTGTGGTAGAGAATTCCACAGGTTCACCACTCTCTGGGTGAAGAAGTTTCTCCTCATCTCGGTCCGAAATGGCTTACCCCTTATCCTTAGACTGTGACCCCTGGTTCTGGACTTCCCCAACATTGGGAACATTCTTCCTGCATCGAACCTGTCTAAACCCGTCAGAATTTTAAACGTTTCGATGAGATCCCCTTTCAGTCTTCTGAACTCCAGTGAATACAAGCCCAGTTGATCCAGTCTTTCTTGAAATGTCAGTCCCGCCATCCCGGGAATCAGTCTGGTGAACCTTCGCTGCACTCCCTCAATAGCAAGAATGTCCTTCCTCAAGTTAGGAGACCAAAACTGTACACAATACTCCAGGTGTGGCCTCACCAAGGCCCTGTACAACTGTAGTAACACCTCGCTGCCCCTGTACTCAAATCCCCTCGCTATGAAGGCCAACATTCCATTTGCTTTCTTAACCGCCTGCTGTACCTGCATGCCAAACTTCAATGACTGATGTACCAGGACACCCGGGTCTCGTTGCACCTTCCCTTTTCCTAATCTGTCACCATTCAGATAATAGTCTGTCTCTCTGTTTTTACCACCAAAGTGGATAACCTCACATTTATCCACATTATACTTCATCTGCCA
Source organism: Pristiophorus japonicus (assembly GCF_044704955.1). Classification (NCBI taxonomy): domain Eukaryota; kingdom Metazoa; phylum Chordata; class Chondrichthyes; family Pristiophoridae; genus Pristiophorus; species Pristiophorus japonicus. Next base: position 536,811,303 of record NC_091977.1, read on the forward strand.
TGCATTTGCCCACTTACCTAACCTATTCAAGTCACTCTGCAGCCTCATAGCATCCTCCTCGCAGCTCACACTTAGTGTCATCCGCAAATTTGGAGATACTACATTTAATCCCCTCGTCTAAATCATTAATGTACAATGTAAACAGCTGGGGCCCCAGCACAGAACCTTGCGGTACCCCACAAGTCACTGCCTGCCATTCTGAAAAGTACCCATTTACTCCTACTGTTTGCTTCCTGTCTGACAACCAGTTCTCAATCCACGTCAGCACACTACCCCCAATCCCATGTGCTTTAACTTTGCACATTAATCTCTTGTGTGGGACCTTGTCGAAAGCCTTCTGAAAGTCCAAATATACCACATCAACTGGTTCTCCCTTGTCCACTCCACTGGAAACATCCTCAAAAAATTCTAGAAGATTTGTCAAGCATGATTTCCCTTTCACAAATCCATGCTGACTTGGACCTATCATGTCACCTCTTTCCAAATGCACTGCTCTGACATCCTTAATAATTGATTCCATCATTTTACCCACTACTGATGTCAGGCTGACCGGTCTATGGGGCCAAGTTTCGGCCTCAGTTGCTCCTGATTTTTTGGAGCAACTAGTGTAGAAAGGAGTATCTTAGAAATTCAAATTCTCGGCATTTAGTTTGCTCCAGTTCTCGTCAGTTTGAACAGTTTCACTTTGGAACAGAATTTTTTTTTCAAAAGGGGACGTGTCCGCCACTTACGCCTGTTTTCAAAGTTTCGGCAGTGAAAACTTACTCCAAACTAACTTAGAATGGAGTAAGTGAAGATTTTTGTACGCTCGAAAAAACCTTGTCTACACTTTAGAAAATCAGGCGTAGGTTACAAATTCGGAGTAGGGAATGAGGTGGGGGAGGGGGGAGGGGGGGGAAGAGAAGTCATTAAATTCTACAATCAATCCTTATTTATACTTATACAAATATTATACAAATAAATCCAACCTGAATAAAAATTTATAAGCAAAGAAAAGATTAAATAAACCATGTTCCTACCTGTGTGAAACAGCAGCAGCCTTCGAGCTGCTGTGCTTCAGGCAGGCCTTTCATGTTGGAGACAGGCAGGGGTGTGGCGTCAGAGTCTCGACGACAGCCCCAACAGCGGCAGCAAGCAGCCTTCGAGCTGAGCTGCGGTGCTGCAGGCAGGCCTTCATTCTGTTAGTGGCTGGCCGGCAGCCCAAGGATCAACACCGGTCCTTTTTAAAATGGCCGAGTGCCAATGTTTGTTTGACACTGCGCATGCGCGCATGCTCCAACGCGCACGCGCAGGGTTGCCGGCACCACGTTGGCTCATTTAAATTGGACCCGCCCCCCCACTACTTACAGAATCGGCGCGAGTGTTTGGCTCCACCCCCCCCCCCCCCAGCTGTGAAGAGCGCGCCGCGCCAAACTGAGATCGAGCTCCGAGGAGCCGGAGAATATCGAAGTTTTATTCTAGCGCACTTTTAGGCGCGAAGAACAGGCGTCCAGCTCGGAGGTGCGCCGTTTTCAGCGCGGGCCGAAACTTGGGGCCGTTAAATTTCCTGTTTTCTCCCTCCCTCCTTTTTTAAAAAGTGGGGTTACATTGGCTAACCTCCACTCTATAGGAACTGATCCAGAGTCTATGGAATGTTGGAAAATGACTGTCAATGCATCCGCTATTTCCAAGGCCACCTCCTTAAGCACTCTGGGATGCAGACCAGCAGGCCCTGGGGATTTATTGGCCTTCAATCCCATCAATTTCCCCAACACAATTTCCCGACTAATAAGGATTTCCCTCAGTTCCTCCTTCTTACTAGACCCTCTGACCCCTTTTATATCCGGAAGGTTGTTTGTGTCCTCCTCAGTGAATACCGAACCAAAGTACTTGTTCAATTGGTGTGCCATTTCTTTGTTTCCCGTAATGACTTCCCCTGATTCTGACTGCAGGGGACCTACGTTTGTCTTTACTAACCTTTTTCTCTTTACATATCTATAGAAGCTTTTGCAGTCCGTCTTAATGTTCCCTGCAAGCTTCCTCTCGTACTCCAATCAAATCCTTTGTCCTCCTCTGCTGAGTTCAAAATTTCTCCCAGTCCCCGGGTTCACTGCTATTTCTGGCCAATTTATATGCCATTTCCTTGGCTTTAATACTATCCCTGATTTCCCTTGATAGCCACGGTTGAGCGAGCCACCTTCCCTTTTTTATTTTTACACTTCATCATTCTTGCAGAGAAAGAAAATCTTGCATTGATATATAATCACTGGACATCTCAAAGCGCTTTTGAAGTACAGTCAGCGGCAATCAATTTGCGCACAGTAAGCTCCCACAAACAGCAATGTGATAATGACCAGATCATCTGTTTTCTTAGTGATGTTGATTGAGGAATAAATATTGGCCCCAGGACAACAGGGGTAACTCCCCTGCTCTTCTTCGAAATAGTGCCATGGGATCTTTTACATCCACCTGAGAGGGCAGATGGGGCCTCGGTTTAGCGTCTTATCCGAAAGACAGCTTAGCGTATCACGCCCTCGGTACTGCCTCTCCGACAGTGCAGCACTCCCTCAGTGCCACCCCTCCCACAGTGCAGCACTCCCTCAGTACTGCCCCTCCGACAGTGCGGTGCTCCCTCAGTGCCACCCCTCTGACAGTGCAGCGCTCCCTCAGTACTGCCCCTCCGACAGTGCGGTGCTCCCTCAGTGCCACCCCTCTGACAGTGCAGCGCTCCCTCAGTACTGCCCCTCCGACAGTGCGGTGCTCCCTCAGTGCCACCCCTCTGACAGTGCAGCGCTCCCTCAGTACTGCCCCTCCGACAGTGCGGTGCTCCCTCAGTACTGTCCCTCCGACAGTGCGGCGCTCCCTCAGTACTGCCCCTCCGACAGTGCGGTGCTCTCTCAGTGCCACCCCTCTGACAGTGCAGCGCTCCCTCAGTGCCACCCCTCTGACAGTGCGGCACTCCCTCAGTACTGCCCCTCCGACAGTCTGGCACTGCACTGGAGCATTAGCCTCGATTTTATGTGCTCAAGTTCCTGGAGTGGGACTTGAACCCACAACCTTCTGACTCAGACGTAAGTGTGCAGTCCACTGAGCCACCGCTCACACTACGGCGATGCACAATTACATCAGAATACTTCTCATCCAGTGCTAAATGTTTCCAATTCATGGCCTGCACAGAGAGCCACTTTCTTAGATAAATTCTAGCCTGCTGTTTAACTACCACTTAGAATATGTTGCCAAGTTAATGATTAAACTAGCTTCTGGCACTGCGGGGAACATGATGGAAAATCACAAAACTCACAACAGCACGGCACCTAAGGCAAAGAATGAACTGAACTGAATGGCAAGGATGTTGTGAGGAGAGAAGGAGAATGATGACATTAAAAGGCTTCTGTCAAAAACTGGTTGTGATGACAATTGGGCCGGAAATTGCGGTTAGAGACATAGAAACATAGAAAATAGGTGCAGGAGTAGGCCATTCGGCCCTTCTAGCCTGCACCGCCATTCAATGAGTTCATGGCTGAACATGAAACTTCAGTACCCCATTCCTGCTTTCTCACCATACCCCTTGATCCCCCGAGTAGTAAGGACTTCATCTAACTCCCTTTTGAATATATTTAGTGAATTGGCCTCAACTACTTTCTGTGGTAGAGAATTCCACAGGTTCACCACTCTCTGGGTGAAGAAGTTTCTCCTCATCTCGGTCCTAAATGGCTTACCCCTTATCCTTAGACTGTGACCCCTGGTTCTGGACTTCCCCAACATTGGGAACATTCTTCCTGCATCTAACCTGAATAAACCCGTCAGAATTTTAAACGTTTCTATGAGGTCCCCTCTCATTCTTCTGAACTCCAGTGAATACCAGCTCAGTTGATCCAGTCTTTCTTGATAGGTCAGTCCCACCATCCCGGGAATCAGTCTGGTGAATCTTCGCTGCACTCCCTCAATAGCAAGAATGTCCTTCCTCAAGTTCGGAGACCAAAACTGTACACAATACTCCAGGTGTGTCCTCACCAAGGCCCTGTACAACTGTAGCAACACCTCCCTGCCCCTGTATTCAAATCCCCTCGCTATGAAGGCCAACATGCCATTTGCTTTCTTAACCGCCTGCTGTACCTGCATGCCAATCTTCAATGACTGATGTACCATGACACCCAGGTCTCGTTGCACCTTCCCTTTTCCTAATCTGTCACCATTCAGATAATAGGCTGTCTCTCTGTTTTTACCACCAAAGTGGATAACCTCACATTTATCCACATTATACTTCATCTGCCATTCATTTGCCCATTCACCTAACCTATCCAAGTCACTCTGCAGCCTCATAGCATCCTCCTCGCAGCTCACACTGCCACCCAACTTAGTGTCATCCGCAAATTTGGAGATACTACATTTAATCCCCTCGTCTAAATCATTAATGTACAATGTAAACAGCTGGGGCCCCAGCACAGAACCTTGCGGCACCCCACTAGTCACTGCCTGCCATTCTGAAAAGTACCCATTTACTCCTACTGTTTGCTTCCTGTCTGACAACCAGTTCTCAATCCACGTCAGCACACTACCCCCAATCCCATAGAAACATAGAAACATAGAAACATAGAAAATAGGTGCAGGAGCAGGCCATTCAGCCCTTCTAGCCTGCACCGCCATTCAATGAGTTCATGGCTGAACATGAAACTTCAGTACCCCCTTCCTGCTTTCTCGCCATAACCCTTGATCCCCCGAGTAGTAAGGACTTCATCTAACTCCCTTTTGAATATATTTAGTGAATTGGCCTCAACTACTTTCTGTGGTAGAGAATTCCACAGGTTCACCACTCTCTGGGTGAAGAAGTTTCTCCTCATCTCGGTCCTAAATGGCTTACCCCTTATCCTCAGACTGTGACCCCTGGTTCTGGACTTCCCCAACATTGGGAACATTCTTTCTGCATCTAACCTGTCTAAACCCGTCAGAATTTTAAACGTTTCTATGAGGTCCCCTCTCATTCTTCTGAACTCCAGTGAATACAAGCCCAGTTGATCCAATCTTTCTTGATAGGTCAGTCCCGCCATCCCGGGAATCAGTCTGGTGAACCTTCGCTGCACTCCCTCAATAGCAAGAATGTCCTTCCTCAAGTTAGGAGACCAAAACTGTACACAATACTCCAGGTGTGGCCTCACCAAGGCCCTGTACAACTGTAGCAACACCTCCCTGCCCCTGTATTCAAATCCCCTCGCTATGAAGGCCAACATGCCATTTGCTTTCTTAACCGCCTGCTGTACCTGCATGCTAACCTTCAATGACTGATGTACCATGACACCCAGGTCTCGTTGCACCTTCCCTTTTCCTAATCTGTCACCATTCAGATAATAGTCTGTCTCTCTGTTTTTACCACCAAAGTGGATAACCTCACATTTATCCACATTATACTTCATCTGCCATGCATTTGCCCACTCACCTAACCTATCCAAGTCACTCTGCAGCCTAATAGCATCCTCCTCGCAGCTCACACTGCCACCCAACTTAGTATCATCCGCAAATTTGGAGATACTGCATTTAATCCCCTCGTCTAAATCATTAATGTACAATGTAAACAGCTGGGGCCCCAGCACAGAACCTTGCGGCACTCCACTAGTCACTGCCTGCCATTCTGAAAAGTACCCGTTTACTCCTACTCTTTGCTTCCTGTCTGACAACCAGTTCTCAATCCACGTCAGCACACTACCCCCAATCCCATGTGCTTTAACTTTGCACATTAATCTCTTGTGTGGGACCTTGTCGAAAGCCTTCTGAAAGTCCAAATATACCACATCAACTGGTTCTCCTTTGTCCACTTTACTGGAAACATCCTCAAAAAATTCCAGAAGATTTGTCAAGCATGATTTCCCTTTCACAAATCCATGCTGACTTGGACCTATCATGTCACCATTTTCCAGATGCACTGCTATGACATCCTTAATAATTGATTCCATCATTTTACCCACTACTGAGGTCAGGCTGACCGGTCTGTAATTCCCTGTTTTCTCTCTCCCTCCTTTTTTAAAAAGTGGGGTTACATTGGCTACCCTCCACTCTATAGGAACTGATCCAGAGTCAATGGAATGTTGGAAAATGACTGTCAATGCATCCGCTATTTCCAAGGCCACCTCCTTAAGTACTCTAGGATGCAGTCCATCAGGCCCTGGGGATTTATCGGCCTTCAATCCCATCAATTTCCCCAACACAATTTCCCGATTAATAAAGATTTTCCTCAGTTCCCCCTCCTTACTAGACCCTCTGACCCCTTTTATATCCGGAAGGTTGTTTGTATCCTCCTTAGTGAATACCGAACCAAAGTACTTGTTCAATTGGTCTGCCATTTCTTTGTTCACCGTTATGACTTCCCCTGATTCTGACTGCAGGGGACCTACGTTTGTCTTCACCAACCTTTTTCTCTTTACATACCTATAGAAACTTTTGCAATCCGCCTTAATGTTCCCTGCAAGCTTCTTCTCGTACTCCATTTTCCCTACCCTAATCAAACCCTTTGTCCTCCTCTGCTGAGTTCTAAATTTCTCCCAGTCTCCAGGTTCGCTGCTTTTTCTGGCCAATTTGTATGCCACTTCCTTGGCTTTAATACTATCCCTGATTTCCCTAGATAGCCACGGTTGAGCCACCTTCCCTTTTTTATTTTTACGCCAGACAGGAATGTACAATTGTTGTAATTCATCCATGCGGTCTCTAAATGTCTGCCATTGCCCATCCACAGTCAACCCCCTAAGTATCATTCGCCAATCTATCCTAGCCAATTCACGCCTCATACCTTCAAAGTTACCCTTCTTTAAGTTCTGGACCATGGTCTCTGAAATTACTGTTTCATTCTCCATTCTAATGCAGAATTCCACCATATTATGGTCACTCTTCCCCAAGGGGCCTCGCACAACGAGATTGCTAATTAATCCTCACTCATTACACAACACCCAGTCTAAGATGGCCTCCCCCCTCGTTGGTTCCTCAACATACTGGTCTAGGAAACCATCCCTTATGCACTCCAGGAAATCCTCCTCCACCGTATTGCTTCCAGTTTGGCTAGCCCAATCTATGTGCATATTAAAGTCACCCATTATAACTGCTACACCTTTATTGCATGCACCCCTAATTTCCTGTTTGATGCCCTCCCCAACATCCCTATTACTGTTTGGAGGTCTGTACACAACTCCTACTAACGTTTTTTGCCCTTTGGTGTTCTGCAGCTCTACCCATATAGATTCCACATCATCCAAGCTAATGTCTTTCCTAACTATTGCATTAATCTCCTCTTTAACCAGCAATGCTACCCCACCTCCTTTTCCTTTTATTCTATCCTTCCTGAATGTTGAATACCCCTGAATGTTGAGTTCCCAGCCCTGATCATCCTGGAGCCACGTCTCCGTAATCCCAATCACATCATATTTGTTAACATCTATTTGCACAATTAATTCATCCACCTTATTGCGGATACTCCTTGCATTAAGACACAAAGCCTTCAGGCTTGTTTTATTAACACCCTTTGTCCTTTTAGAATTTTGCTGTACAGTGGCCCTTTTTGTTCTTTGCCTTGGGTTTCTCTGCCCTCCACTTTTCCTCATCTCCTTTCTGTCTTTTGCTTTTGTCTCCTTTTTGTTTCCCTCTGTCTCCCTGCATTGGTTCCCATCCCCCTGCCATATTAGTTTAAATCCTCCCCAACAGCACTAGCAAACACTCCCCCTAGGACATTGGTTCCAGTCCTGCCCAGGTGCAGACCGTCCGGTTTGTACTGGTCCCACCTCCCCCAGAACCGGTCCCAATGCCCCAGGAATTTGAATCCCTCCCTGCTGCACCACTGCTCAAGCCACGTATTCATCTGCGCTATCCTGCGATTCCTACTCTGACTATCACGTGGCACTGGTAGCAATCCCGAGATTACTACTTTTGCACATTAATCTCTTGTGTGGGACCTTGTCGAAAGCCTTCTGAAAGTCCAAATATACCACATCAACTGGTTCTCCTTTGTCCACTTTACTGGAAACATCCTCAAATAATTCCAGAAGATTTGTCAAGCATGATTTCCCTTTCACAAATCCATGCTGACTTGGACCTATCATGTCACCATTTTCCAGATGCACTGCTATGACATCCTTAATAATTGATTCCATCATTTTACCCACTACTGAGGTCAGGCTGACCGGTCTGTAATTCCCTGTTTTCTCTCTCCCTCCTTTTTTAAAAAGTGGGGTTACATTGGCTACCCTCCACTCTATAGGAACTGATCCAGAGTCAATGGAATGTTGGAAAATGACTGTCAATGCATCCGCTATTTCCAAGGCCACCTCCTTAAGTACTCTGGGATGCAGTCCATCAGGCCCTGGGGATTTATCGTCCTTCAATCCCATCAATTTCCCCAACACAATTTCCCGACTAATAAAGATTTCCCTCAGTTCCTCCTCCTTACTAGACCCTCTGACCCCTTTTATATCTGGAAGGTTGTTTGTGTCCTCCTTAGTGAATACCGAACCAAAGTACTTGTTCAATTGGTCTGCCATTTCTTTGTTCCCCATTATGACTTCCCCTGATTCTGACTGCAGGGGACCTATGTTTGTCTTTACTAACCTTTTTCTCTTTACATACCTATAGAAACTTTTGCAATCCGCCTTAATGTTCCCTGCAAGCTTCTTCTCGTATTCCATTTTCCCTGCCCTAATCAAACCCTTTGTCCTCCTCTGCTGAGTTCTAAATTTCTCCCAGTCCCCGGGTTCGCTGCAATTTCTGGCCAATTTGTATGCCACTTCCTTGGCTTTAATACTATCCCTGATTTCCCTAGATAGCCACGGTTGAGCCACCTTCCCTTTTTTATTTTTACGCCAGACAGGAATGTACATTTGTTGTAATTCATCCATGCTGTCTCTAAATGTCTGCCATTGCCCATCCACAGTCAACCCCTTAAGTATCATTCGCCAATCTATCCTAGCCAATTCACGCCTCATACCTTCAAAGTTACCCTTCTTTAAGTTCTGGACCATGGTCTCTGAATTAACTGTTTCATTCTCCATCCTAATGTAGAATTCCACCATATTATGGTCACTCTTCCCCAAGGAGCCTCACACAATGAGATTGCTAATTAATCCTCTCTCATTACACAACACCCAGTCTAAGATGGCCTCCCCCCTAGTTGGTTCCTCGACATATTGGTCTAGAAAACCATCCCTTATGCACTCCAGGAAATCCTCCTCCACCGTATTGCTTCCAGTTTAGCTAGCCCAATCTATGTGCATATTAAAGTCACCCATTATAACTGCTGCACCTTTATTGCATGCATCCCTAATTTCCTGTTTGATGCCCTCCCCAACATCACTACTACTGTTTCGAGGTCTGTACACAACTCCCACTAACATTTTTTGCCCTTTGGTGTTCTGCAGCTCTACCCATATAGATTCCACATCATCCAAGCTAATGTCTTTCCTAACTATTGCAGTAATCTCCTCTTTAACCAGCAATGCTACCCCACCTCCTTTTCCTTTTATTCTATCCTTCCTGAATGTTGAATACCCCTGGATGTTGAGTTCCCAGCCCTGATCATCCTGGAGCCACATCTCCGTAATCCCAATCACATCATATTTGTTAACATCTATTTGCACAGTTAATTCATCCACCTTATTGCGGATACTCCTTGCATTAAGACACAAAGCCTTCAGGCTTGTTTTTTTTATCACCCTTTGTCCTTTTAGAATTTTGCTGTACAGTGGCCCTTTTTGTTCTTTGCCTTGGGTTTCTCTGCCCTCCACTTTTCCTCATCTCCTTTCTGTCTTTTGCTTTTGCCTCCTTTTTGTCTCCCTCTGTCTCCCTGCATCGGTTCCCATCCCCCTGCCATATTAGTTGAAATCCTCCCCAACAGCACTAGCAAACACTCCCCCTAGGACATCGGTTCTGGTCCTGCCCAGGTGCAGACCGTCCGGTTTGTACTGGTCCCACCTCCCCCAGAACCGGTTCCAATGCCCCAGGAATTTGAATCCCTCCCTGTTGCACCACTGCTCAAGCCACGTATTTATCTGCGCTATCCTGCGATTCCTACTCTGACTAGCACTTGGCACTGGTAGCAATCCCGAGATTACTACTTTTAAGGTCCTACTTTTTAATTTAGCTCCTAGCTCCTTAAATTCGTTTCGTAGGACCTCATCCCTTTTTTTACCTATGTCGTTGGTACCAATGTGCATCACGACAACTGGCTGTTCTCCCTCCCATTTCAGAATGTCCTGCACCCGCTCCAAGACATCCTTGACCCTTGCACCAGGGAGGCAACATACCATCCTGGAGTCTCGGTTGCGGCCGCAGAAACGCCTATCTATTCCCCTCACCATTGAACCCCCTATCACTATCGCGCTCCCACTCTTTTTCCTGCCCTCCTGTGCAGCAGAGCCAGCCACGGTGCCATGAACTTGGCTGCTGCTGCCCTCCCCTGATGAGTCATCCCCCCCAACAGTACTCAAAGCGGTGTATCTGTTTTGCAGGGGGATGACCACAGGGGACCCCTGCACTACCTTCCTTGCACTACTCTTCCTGCTGGTCTTCCATTCCCTATCTGGCTGTGGACCTTTCTCCTGTGGTAAGACCAACTCACTACACGTGATACTCACGTCATTCTCAGCATCGTGGATTCTTCTGTGCGAACGCCTCTGACCTGAAAAAAATCTACGAAACGACCTGTTGGTCCTGTGGGGAACGTAGGATTCCAGCCTGAGGCCTTCATTTGCTGCACAGCGTACAGAGATCTGCTGTCCACGGACGGACGTCTATGTTGCAATCACGTGGGCCTGGACCACCAATCACTGTCGAGTATTCTCATTGATAATAATGGAAACTCCGTTTGTACGAGCTCCCACTATTATCAATGAGAATAACCCCCAAAAACACCCTAACACTGTTATATTTGCAGACTATAGTTATACTCTCTGTGTCGTCACTGCATAGTTGCATAAGATGGAGACTTGTTACCTGATGAAAAAACGAATAAGGTTTACACTGTGTATATACTATGCTGGCAACACTAGAGGGTGCAACTGGTGGAGACCGTGGTTTCCTGCCCCTGTGGCAGAGGCTGTCCACCAGAGGGCACTGCGGTGGGAGACCTGAGGGTCACCTGCATCGGTGTGCAGGACCCAGTATAAAAGGCTGCCCACCATGCTTGTGCCTCACTCTGGAGTTACGAATAAAGGACCAAGGTCACTACAGTTTGAGTACAACACATTGCCTCGTGGAGTCATTCATAAGTGCATTACAGACATAACAGACACAACACAATAAATTTAAAAAACACCTTACATATTTAAAATTAATTGAAAGTAAATGTTTTACAAAAAAAAATATTGGGGGGAAAATTTTGTCAATGTGTTTTAATAGGGTTACAAATAAACTTACCTTAATGGACAGGGTTCTTCATATAAAAATGAATGATTAAATGTAATTTTTCTATGTTCTAAAAGTGTTACGCTGGTAAAAAAAAAATAAGCTATGCGCCTGCTTTTACCAGGCGTAAGAGTTTGAAGGACACTCGCTGGGCATGAGTTGGGAAAATGGACCAAATCTCCGCCCCGTGGATGTCCTTCCTGTGGGGATGCGTAGAATCTGTCCGAAGAAATTCCGACAGATCGGAAAAGCCAGTTCTCGGCGCGTGCGCATCGCACGATGAGAATCGGGTTTTCGCAAGGGGTCGGCAGGTGCGCGCGCGCATCGTACGCTCCCGGAGAGGGCGGAATTTTCGGCCCAATGTGTCCAATTCTGGGCACCGCACTTTAGGAAGGATGGAGAGTGCTACGCTCATAATATAGGATGAGACTGAGTACTGTGAGCAATGAGTAGGTGTGACCTTAACTCCTTTAATAAGACTCCAGAGTGCAGGTACCGCATGGGTGGCCTGCTTATATACAGTGCTTCCAAGCGTTGCTGGGATCCCTTGGGACTCCAACAGGTAGGCCCTCAGGTGGTGGTGTGAGACAGGCTGCCAAGGGTTACATACATAACCGAGAGGGTGCAGAGGAGATTTACCAGAACGGTACCAAGGGGACGAGGGACTTCAGTGACGTGGATAGACTGCAGAAGCTGGGGTAGTTCTCCTTAGAGCAGAGAAGGTTGAGGGGAGATTTAATCGAGGTGTTCAAAACCTTAAAGGGTTTTGATCGAGTGAACGGGGAGAAACTGTTTCCACTGAAAGGAGGCTCGGTAACTAAGGGACACAGATTTAAGAACCACAGGCGAGAGATGGTTGGATGGGCACTTAAAGTGCAGTAACCTGCAGGGTTACGGACCTAGAGCTAGTCATTGGGATTAGACAGGATGACGTTTTGTTGGACGGAGTAGATCCGATGGTAAGTACTGCAGGGAATAGAATACGGCCAGGGTGATCTCCTGGACTAGTTTCGATTGCCTGGATGGGTCGGAGAGGAATTTTCCCAGATTTTTTCCCCCAATTGGCCTGGGTTTTTATCTGGTTTTTGCCTCTCCCAGGAGATCACATGGCTCCGGTTGGGGTGGAGTGTAGAATGTTTCGGTGTAAGGGGTGTCGCAGTTGTGTGAGGCGGACTGGTTGGGCCGGGTGCTCTTTACCTTTCCGTCATTGTTCATAGGTTTATAAGAAAGGGGCAATATATAAAAAAATACAACAATCTCTTTACTAAACATACTCTGCAATTGTAGTCGTCTTATCTTCTAGTACCTTAGAAAAGAAAGGTCGATAGCTGTGGTGGTAATGTGACACTTTAGCACATGATATGATAGGCTGTCCTTGCTATGGTCGAAGATCACCCATCTTCATCATAGGCAGTCGCTCGTATCGCGGATGACTTGCTTCCATGCCAAAAAAGGATGAGTTCACAGGTGTTTCAATATTCCAGATCCTGAACTACATGTTGAAGGGTGGAAGATGCCTGTGCGTGGATTTTTTTAACGTGGGGTGACCGTTGCACACCAGCCACCACACGGGCTTGACAGAGCGAGGTCTTGGTCCAGTGGCAAAGGTGAACCAGGACGACTGGAGACCAGCTCTGCTGCACGGACCTAGTGCGCACACATATCGCACAGTGTGGGCTGGGCCCGTGCTGCCCCTGAGCCCTTGGCTCTTCTGGGCCCCGAACTCACGCCTCTCCTGGGCCCCGATCACGTCCCTCTACAATCTCTCGCCGCTCCTGCTGTACCTGCCCACGCTTCCACGACCTGGACCTTGATGACCTGCGAGAGACCATCAGCGGAGGGTCAGGGCCATAAAAGGAGCAGCGAGCAGCGGCCATGGACAGCGTGGCGGTGTACCACGGCAAGGTATAGCGCGAGCTGGTGCAGGAGGGCGACGGCAGCGAAGAGGGACGAGGTTCACCCATGATCTTATCGAATGGCGGAGCAGGCTCGAGGGGCCAAATTTCTGACTCCTGCTCTTATTTCTCATGTTTCTTGTACAAAATTCTTACAGGGCTCGACATGTTAAATGCAGGGAGGATGTTTCCCCCGGGCTGAGGATTCCAGAATCAGGGGTCACAGTCTCAGAATAAAAAGGGGTCGACCATTTAGAAACCTATAAACATAGAAATTTACAGCAGGGAGGCCATTGCGGCCCATCGTGTGCACAAGGCTGACAAAGACCCGCACGGCCCTCGGTCAGCAGCCCTGAAGGTTACACATGAGGAGACGAGGAGAAATTGCTTCACTCAGAGGGTGGTGAATCTTTGGAATTCTCTACCTCAGAGGGCTGTGGAGGCTCAGCCGTTGAGTATATTCAAGACAGACATCGATAGATTTTTGGATATTAAGGGCATCAACGGATAAGGGGATAGTGCGGGAAGGTGGAGTTGAGGTCGAAGATCAGCCGTGATCTCATTGAACGGCGGGGCAGGCAAATGGCCTGTATGGCCCACTCCTGCTCCTATTTCTTATGTGCTCATATTAATCCAGTGTCACAGTGAAATAATTCAGTCATGTGCAAAAAAACAATTAGTGCCCAGGTGCCAATAAGAAATAAGCAATTCTCATATAAAATGCGACAATTGTACATGCTCACTCTATTACAGGGGGATTATATGCAACCAGGGCCACATAATCAGGATAATTCAGTGGTACTGTAATTTCTGTGGATGTTTAATACTGTAATCCAAAGTAACTTGGCGAGAGAATGGATGCATTAGCCCAATATATAATATCTACACCCAATGTACCTTATCCGCCTCTATGTTATTAAATGTTATTTCAGTTACTGGAATGTTTCCAGGGATGAGGGACTTGCCTCATGCGGAGAGACCGGAGAAGCAGGGATTGTTGTCCTATAGAGCAGGGAAGCTGAAGGGGAGATTTTAATAGAGGTGTTCCAAATTATGAGGGGTTTTGAGAGAGCAACACAAGGAAAGGGAATGCATATTAAATGGTAGGACACTGAGAAGTGTAGAGGAACAAAGGGACCTGGGAGTGCAGGTCCACTGCAGAATTTACCAATATTTTGCAAAGATTCCATGTACCTTTCCCCTGCAGAAGAGAAGAATCCCTTTTTGGACTTTTAAAATGGAAGGAAAAACTTTGGGACATAAATGAGTTTAAAGGGCAGATGAGGCCTGCAGGGCATAAAAGGGTAAAAGGGGATGCATTCATGGAGACCGCCCCCACCCCACCACCCCCCCGCAATGTTTGGACTCATAGGAAAGAGGATTTAATTTGGAACTCAGTGAACATTTTGGTAGCCTCGGAAAAACTCTGAGGAAGATAGCTAAGAGTTTTACAAGTTTAAGATCTCGAAAGGAACATGTTGGAACAGACTGCCAGACCAGAGGGTGGGACTTCACTCAGGAATTGGGTATTGGAGCTAATTCAATTTGTCTGGGAGAATGAGTCAATCGATAACCAACAGTTTGAGCAGCGTGAGTCCAGGGTGCGTGGAGCGGCCTATGAAGGCCCAAAGTCGGAGGAGAAGCGGCAGTTCGAGCAGTGCGAATCCGGGGTGCGTGGAGCGGCCTATAAAGGCTCAACATCGAAGGAGGAATGGCAGTTCGATTGGCTGGTGATTGGTGAGTAGCTATTCTTTTTATTTTTTATATCAGTAAGTAAGCCGTTAACATTGTTGTCTTTCATTTTATATCAGTAAGTAACCTGTTAACATTGTTGTCACCAAATTAAGTGTATCTAAGGGTTAAGTCATGGCAGGAGAGCTCGGTCACTTGATATGCTCCTCCTGTACCATGTGGGAACTCAGGGACACTTCCGGTGTCCCTGGCGACTACGTGTGTGAGAAGTGTAACCGCCTCCAGCACCTGATGGACCGCGTTGCGGATTTGGAGCTGAGGGTGGATTCATTCTGGAGCATCCATGATGCTGAGAATGACGTGAGTAGCACGTGTAGCGAGTTGGTCTTACCGCAGGTGAAGGGTCAACAGCCAGTTAGGGAATGGAACACGAGCAGGAAGAGCAGTGCAAGGAAGGTAGTGCAGGGGTCTCCTGCGGTCATCCCCCCGCAAAACAGATACACCGCTTTGAGTACTGTTAAGGGGGATGACTCATCAGGGGAGGGCAGCAGCAGCCAAGTTCATGGCATCGTGGCTGGCTCTGTTGCACAGGAGGGCAGGAAAAAGAGTGGGAGAGTGATAGTGATAGGGGATTGAATTGTAAGGGGAATAGATAGGCGTTTCTGCGGCCGCAACTGAGACTCCAGGATGGTATGTTGCCTCCCTGGTGCAAGGGTCAAGGATGTCTCGGAGCGGGTGCAGGACATTCTGAAAAGGGAGGGAGAACAGCCAGTTGTCGTGGTGCACATTGGTACCAACGACATAGGTAAAAAAAGGGGATGAGGTCCTATGAGACGAATTTAAGGAGCTAGGAGCTAAATTAAAAAGTAGGACCTCAAAAGTAGTAATCTCGGGATTGCTACCAGTGCTACATGCTAGTCAGAGTAGGAATCGCAGGATAGCGCAGATGAATACGTGGCTTGAGCAGTGGTGCAGCAGGGAGGGATTCAAATTCCTGGGGCATTGGAACCGGTTCTGTGGGAGGTGGGACCAGAACAAACCGGACAGTCTGCACCTGGGCAGGACCGGAACCAATGTCCTAGGGGGAGTGTTTGCTAGTGCTATTGGGGAGGAGTTAAACTAATAAGGCAGGGGGATGGGAACCAATGCAGGGAGACAGAGTGAAACAAAATGGAGACAAAAGCAAAAGACAGAAAGGAGATGAGTAAAAGTGGAGGGCAGAGAAACCCAAGGCAAAAAACAAAAAGGGCCACTGTACAGCAAAATTCTAAAGAGTCCACATGTAATAAAAAGGGAAGCCTGAAAGCTTGGTGCCTCAATGCGAGGAGTATTCAGAACCCAGGAGAGGGCTCTGAACTAGTTAGAGTGGGTGAGAGCTCAGATGAACAGGACCCCAAGAAAGAATGCAAAAGGCAGGAGGCAACAGAGCAGAGTAGCACTGGGGTAAGTGTAAACCACAAGGTGATAGGAAGGGACAATATGTATGAATATAAAGGGGCTGCAGGAGGGGTCAAAACTAAAAATCATGGTTTAAAAACTAGTATTAAAACACTTTACCTAAACGCACGCAGCATTCGAAATAAAGTAAATAAGTTGACGGCACAAATCGTTACAAATGGGTATGATTTGGTGGTCATTACAGAAACGTGGTTGCAGGGTGGCCAAGACTGGGAATTAAACATACAGGGGTATCTGACAATTCGAAAGGATAGACAAGAAGGGAAAGGAGGTGGGGTAGCTCTGTCAATAAAGGATGATATCAGGGCACTTGTGAGAGATGATATTGGCTCTAATGAACAAAATGTTGAATCATTGTGGGTGGAGATTAGAGATAGTAAGGGGAAAAAGTCACTGGTGGGCGTAGTTTATAGGCCCCAAATAATAACTTCACGGTGGGGCGGACAATAATCAAGGGAATAATAGAGGCATGTGAAAAAGGAACGGCAGTAATCATGGGGGATTTTAACCTACATATCGATTGGTCAAATCAAATCGCACGGGGTAGCCTGGAGGAGGAATTCACAGAATGCATACGGGATTGTTTCTTAGAACAGTATGTTACAGAACCTACAAGGGAGCAAGCTATCTTAGATCTGGTCCTGTGTAATGAGACAGGAAAAATAAATGATCTCCTAGTAAAAGATCCTCTTGGAATGAGTGATCACAGTATGGTTGAATTTTTAATACAGATTGAGGGTGAGGAAGTAGTGTCTCAAATGAGCGTACTATACTTAAACAAAGGGGACTACAGTGGGATGAGGGCAGAATTGGCTGAAGTAGAATGAAAACACAGACTAAACAATGGCACAATTGAGGAACAGTGGAGGACTTTTAAGGAGCTCTTTCATAGTGCTCAACAAAAATATATTCCAGTGAAAAAGAAGGGCGGTAAGAGAAGGGATAACCAGCCTTGGATAACCAAGGAAATAAAGGAGAGTATTAAATTAAAAACCAATGCGTATAAGGTGGCCAAGGTTAGTGGGAAACTAGAAGATTGGGAAAATTTTAAACGACAGCAAAGAATGACTAAGAAAGCAATAAAGAAAGGAAAGATAGATTACAAAAGTAAACTTACGCAAAACATAAAAACAGATAGTAAAAGCTTTTACCGATATATAAAACGGAAGAGAGTGACTAAAGTAAATGTTGGTCCCTTAGAAGATGAGAAGGGGGATTTAATAATGGGAAATGTGGAAATGGCTGAGACCTTAAACAATTATTTTGCTTCGGTCTTCACAGTGGAAGACACAAAACCATGCCAAAAATTGCTGGTAACGGGAATGTGGGAAGGGAGGACCTTGAAATAATCACTATCACTAGGGAGGTAGTGCTGAACAGGCTAATGGGACTCAAGGTAGACAAGTCCCCTGGTCCTAATGAAATGCATCCCAGGGTATTAAAAGAGATGGCGGAAGTTATAGCAGATGCATTTGTTATAATCTACCAAAATTCTCTGGACTCTGGGGAGGTACCAGCGGATTGGAAAGCAGCTAATGTAACGCCTCTGTTTAAAAAAGGGGGCAGGCAAAAGGCAGGTAACTATAGGCTGGTTAGTTTAACATCTGTAGTGGGGAAAATGCTTGAAGCTATCATTAAGGAAGAAATAGCGGGACATCTAGATAGGAATAGTGCAATCAAGCAGACGCAACATGGATTCATGAAGGGGAAATCATGTTTAATTTACTGGAATTCTTTGAGGATATAATGAGCATGGTGGATAGAGGTGTACCGATGGATGTGGTGTATTTAGATTTCCAAAAGCATTCGATAAGGTGCCACACAAAAGGTTACTGCAGAAGATAAAGGTACGCGGAGTCAGAGGAAATGTATTAGCATGGATAGAGAATTGGCTGGTGAACAGAAAGCAGAGAGTCGGGATAAATGGGTCCTTTTCAGGTTGGAAATCGGTGGTTAGTGGTGTGCCACAGGAATCGGTGCTGGGACCACAACTGTTTACAATATACATAGATGACCTGGAAGAGGGGACAGAGTGTAGTGTAACAAAATTTACAGATGACACAAAGATTAGTGGGAAAGCGGGTTGTGTAGAGGACACAGAGAGGCTGCAAAGAGATTTAGATAGGTTAAGCGAATGGGCTAAGGTTTGGCAGATGGAATACAATGTCGGAAAATATGAGGTCATCCACCTTGGAAAAAAAAACAGTAAAAGGGAATATTATTTGAATGGGGAGAAATTACAACATGCTGAGGTGCAGAGGGACCTGGGGGTCCTTGTGCATGAATCCCAAAAAGTTAGTTTGCAGATGCAGCAGGTAATCAGGAAGGCGAATGGAATGTTGGCCTTCATTGCGAGAGGGATGGAGTACAAAAGCAGGGAGGTCCTGCTGCAACTGTACAGGGTATTGGTGAGGCCGTACCTGGAATACTGCGTGCAGTTTTGGTCACCTTACTTAAGGAAGGATATACTAACCTTGGAGGAGGTAGAGAGACGATTCACTTGGCTGATTCCGGAGATGAGGGGATTACCTTATGATGATAGATTGAGTAGACTGGGTCTTTACTCATTGGAGTTCAGAAGGATGAGGGGTGATCTTATAGAAACATTTAAAATAATGAAAGGGATAGACAAGATAGAGGCAGAGAGGTTGTTTCCACTGGTCAGGGAGACTAGAACTAGGGGGCACAGCCTCAAAATACGGGGGGAGCCAATTTAAAACCGAGTTGAGAAGGAATTTCTTCTCCCAGAGGGTTGTGAATCTGTGGAATTCTCTGCCCAGGGAAGCAGTTGAGGCTAGCTCATTGAATGTATTCAAATCACAGATAGATAGATTTTTAACCAATAAGGGAATTAAGGGTTATGGGGAGCGGGCGGGTAAGTGGAGCTGAGTCCACGGCCAGATTAGCCATGATCTTGTTGAATGGCGGAGCAGGCTCGAGGGGCTAGATGGCCTACTCCTGTTCCTAATTCTTATGTTCTTATGTTCTTCTTTTCTTATAAGAACTGTGAGGCATAAAAAATTGCTCCCTAGGACATAAACGCATCAAGAGCTATCAGGCTAATCACCGGAGACCATTATTGGCATGCAAGTGCAAATAGACCTATAGAATTCACGGGCCCAGCCAAACAGCCCAAGAGTTTAAACACTGCTTCAACAATGCCAACCGGTGATTTTCCACATTACCACATCATAATCAAATTACTGCTGAACGAACCTGCCAAATTCTGACAAAGAAGAGAGCTCAAAACTAATGAGCAGCTCACTTGAAACAAAGAGCTGGGCCAGGTTTGGTGGGAGGTAAGGAAGCCTTTTTGGGGTATATCTATTCCCAGTTTTACAAGGAAGAAAAAAGCAGCAGGAGGTGGGGAGTGAAGAAATGGAGTAGTGGAGAAAACTACAAGAAACCATCAAGGACTGACCGAGCACGCCGACAGCAAGAGGCCCATGAAACGGAAGGTTGTCAGCAACCAAATTGACAACCTGGGCCACCACAACCAGCGAAACGACTAACCGAAACTAACTCAGCAAAAACCGAAGAATCGACATTTATTTCCACTCTACCATTTACTTCTGAATGACCAATGGGTGAGAAATTACCGAAAAGGACTCACTAAAACTATTCCTAACCAAAGAAAGTGGATACTTACCCCATACATCCAAAATGCGACTTACCGCATCAGCAGACTCACCCCAACTGAAGACTACGCAGTCCGAAGACCTCTCCTCCTTCCGGGGTACGGCTCGCCTAGAAGGCAAAGTGCAGCAAACCCCGAAACCGCGATTCACCGGCAACTGTCAAAAGGGACTGGTGAGCATAACCCCTTGAACCCCCAAAGCTATAACTTAGTTAGTTAGGGAAATTGGGAGGGGGGAGGCTGGGATAACTTGTGCAAATGTATCTGCATTCTCCTCTTTACCCATTTAGAGTTTAAGCTGTATTCTTTTCCACACAGGCTGTATTTTGACAATTTATTCAATGTGTTGTACCCCTCAGTGTGTATTGGTATCACTATTCTGTGGGTGTTATTAAAGGTGTGCCTTTTACTTCTTTTTAAACACAATAAAGCCATACCTGCTTCCTACCTTGAAACCGATTGTCTGTCCAAGTCTGTCACAGTCCTTTCATAATTCCAGAGTCTAGAACCGAGGGTGTGGGAGCAATTCGGAACCGCTCATATAAGGTCAGAAGGGAAAGCAGACCCCCTGAAAACCACCCCTTACACCACAGGTCCCTGAAAGTAGCAGGCCAGGTGGATAAGGTGGTTAAGAAGGCATACGGAATGCTTGCCTTTATTAGCCGAGGCACAGAATACAAGAGCAGGGAGGTTATGCTTGAACTGTATAAAACACTGGTTAGGCCACAGCTGGAGTACTGCATGCAGTTCTGGTCACCACATCACAGGAAGGACGTGATTGCACTCGAGAGGGTACGGAGGAGATTTACGAGAATGTTGCTGGGAGTGGAGAATCTTAGCTATGAGGACAGATTGGATCGGCTGGGGTTGTTTTCCTTGGAACAGAGGAGGGTGAGGGGAGATCTGATTGAGGTGTATAAAATTATGAGGGCACTGGATAGAGTGGATGGGAAGGACCTATTTCCCTTGGCAGAGGGGTCAACAACCAGGGGGCATAGATTTAAAGTAATTGGGGGGAGGTTTAGAGGGGATTTGAGGGGAAATTTCTTTACCCAGAGAGTGATGGGGATCTGGAACTCACTGCCTGAAAGGGTGGTAGAGGCAGAAACCCTCACCACCTTTAAAAAGAACCTGGATGTGCACTTGAAGTGCCGTAACCTACAGGGTTACGGACCTAGAGCTGGAAAGTGGGATTGGGTTGGTAGCCTCTTGTTAGCCGGCACGGACACGATGGGCCGAATGGCCTCCTTCCGTGCTGTAAATTTCTATGATTCTATGATTCTATGATAGGCAGAAATTTTTTCCAGTGGCCAGAAAAATCAGGAACCAGAGGACACAGATTTAGGGTAATTGGCAAAAAAGCAGAGGGGGAGATGAGGAGAATGTGTTTTACGCGGCGAGTTGTTGTGATGGGAACGCGCTGCCTGAAAGGGCGGTGGGAGCAATTTCAATAGTAACTTTCAAACAGGGAATTGGATAAATACTTGAACAGGAAAAATTAACAGGGCTGTGGGAAAAGAGCGGGGGGGGAATGGGGTTAATTGGATCGCTCTTTCAAAGAGCCAGCACAGGCACGATGGGCCGAATGGCCCCCTTCTGTGCTGTGTGGTTCCATTGACATGATATCTACACCTGAGGTCACGAACCTGCCTCTATTTTATTAAATGAAGGTGAAAGTTTAAACCGCCATGTTCTCATACCGCAAGCTGCTCGTTACCTCTTCGGAGACAGCTGTGGCTCAGCGGGTAGCACTCTCGCCTCTGAGTCAGATAGTTGCGGGTTCATGGTCCCACTCCAGATACGTGAGCACAAAGTCTGCGCTGACACTCCCGGCACTGAGGGAGCGCCGCACTGTCGGAGGTCCCGTCTTTCGGATGAGACGTTAAACCGACGCCCCGGCTGCCCTCCCGGGAGGTAAAAGATCCCATGACCAATATTCAAAAAAGAGTGGTGCAGTACGCCCTGGAGCACATAAATCTAGGCCGATACTCCAGTGCCGGTGCTGAGGGAGCGCTGCACTGTCGGAGGTGCCATCTTTTGGATGAGACATTAAACCGAGGCCCCGCCTGCTCACTCAAGCGGACGTAAAGGGATCAGGAGGTATGGCGAGAAGGCAGGAGTGGGGATACTGAAGTTGCATGATCAGCCATGATCGTATTGAATGGTGGTGCAGGCTCGAAGGGCCGAATGGCCTACTCCTGCGCCTATTTTCGATGTTTCTATGTAAAAGATCCCATGGCGCTCCTTCGAAGAGGCGCAGGCGAGATCTCCCCGGTGTCCTTGGCCAATATTCATCCCTCAATCAACATCACTACAAACAGATTATCTGTCCATTATCACAATGCTGTTTGTGGGAGCTTGCTGTGCACAAATTGGCTGCTGCCTCTCCTCCATTACAACAGTGACAACACTTTAAGAAGTACTTCATTGGTTGTGAAGTGCTTTGGCATGTCCTGAAGTTGTTAAAGGAGCAATATAAATGCAAGTCTTTCTGTTGTCGTGCCTTTAGCCTTCTCCGTCTCATTCTACCTGTGCCACCACAAACTCATCATTTCTCATTACCGATGGTCATTTGCTTGACTGTGCAGGCACTCAACCCGACACATCGCCGAGTGTTTTACACAAACGGGAATAAAGCAACATTTGTACAGATTATTACAAAACATCAGGAGCAGTCAGTGAGTGTGAATTCTCCATTTATTGAGGCTTCACTTGTTAGTTTTTCTGTAACCATTTACTCGGATACTGGGCAGAGGTCATTTCGAGACGAGCACAGGTAACCCCGATCATTCACAATCCTACATAAAACCCAGAGAGCGGTGAGAATGTGGAACTCGCTGCCACCGGGAGTGGTTGAGGCGAATAGTATCGATGCGTTTAAGAGGAAGCTGGATAAACACATGAGGGAGAAAGGAATAGAAGGGATATGTTGATGGGCTGAGATGGAGAGAGGTGGGAGGGGGCTGGTGTGGAGCATAAACACCGGCACGGACCTGTCGGGCCCAATGGCCTGTTTCTGGGCTGTACATTTTACGTAATTCCATTGAATTCCACCAAAGCTGCCTCCACAAGATCCCAGAAATCCCCTGGGAGGACAGACGCACCAACATTAGCGTCCTCGACCAGGCCAACATCCCCAGCATCGAAGCACTGACCACACTCGATCAGCTCCGTTGGGCGGGCCACATTGTCCGCATGCCCGACACAAGACTCCCAAAGCAAGCGCTCTACTCGGAACTCCTTCACGGCAAACGAGCCAAAGGTGGGCAGAGGAAACAGAGTTACAAGGACACCCTCAAAGCCTCCCTGATAAAGTGCAACATCCCCACCGACACCTGGGAGTCCCTGGCCAAAGACCGCCCTAAGTGGAGGAAGTGCATCCGGGAGGGCGCTGAGCATCTCGAGTCTCGTCGCCGAGAGCATGCAGAAATCAAGCGCAGGCAGCGGAAGGAGCGTGCGGCAAACCAGGCCCATCCTCCCTTTCCTTCAACCACTGTCTGTCCCACCTGTGACAGGGACTGTGGCTCTCGTATTGGACTGTTCAGCTACTTAAGGACTCATTTTAAGAGTAGAAGCAAGTCTTCCTCGATTCCGATGATGATGAAATACTGGCACGGACCTGTTGGGCCCAATGGCCTGTTTCTGTGCTGAATATGATGCAATTCCATTGACGATAAGGGACTGGATTCTCGTTGGGCTTGGGCCTCTACACGCGCCCCGGAGAGGCGGTAACGGGTATGGAAATGATTTCCAGGCGGGCGGCCAGCTTCTAGTGCCCCGCCGGGAAATTTGTTTTGCGAGAGCGCTGATCAGCACCGCTCCGGAAACGGGCAACACCCTCGGTTTCGACAGTGCGGCGATTTTTGTTAGTCACTGACCCTCTCGCGGCCCCTGTATCACGCCTCAGTGTGAACGCCCGGAAAACCAGCGCTGAAAACCAGACGGTCAGGGCTGTCCCAGTGGCGGTGAGTGAAGTAATTACTGAATGAGGTAAGTTTAATTGTTCTGCTTATTTTATTTTTTGCGATGTATCTTAATGTGGGTTGTTCAAGGCATTGGGAATGTTTCTTTGTGTGTTTCTGGTGCGATTTTTTTTTTCTCTGGGAAAACCTCTCTTCGGCACTCCAAACAATGGATTTTCAGTTGCTCAGCCGGCCTAGCCGTTGATGGTGGGGGATTCGGCGATGGGAATGCCCTTGAATGTCAAGGGGCGGTGGTTAGACTCTCGCTTGTTGGAGATAGTCATTGCCTGGCACTTGTGTGGCGCGAATGTTACTTGCCGGACGCAAGACTCCCAAAGCAAGCGCCCTACTCAGAACTCCTACACGGCAAGCGAGCCCCAGGTGGGGCAGAGGAAACGTTTCAAGGACACCCTCAAAGCCTCCTTGATAAAATACAACATCCCCACCGGCACCTGGGAGTCCCTGGCCAAAGACCGCCCGAAGTGGAAGAAGAGCATCCGGGAGGGCGCTGAACACCTCGAGTCTCGTCGCCAAGAGCTTTCAGAAAAGCGATCGCAAGAGCAAGCGCAAACAGCGGAAGGAGCGTGCGGCAAACCAGACTCTCCACCTAGCCTTTCCTTCAACCACTGTCTGTCCCACCTTTGACAGACTTCATTTCTCATTCTCTTCCAGCTCGTTGGCCACGAAGTATTGGTCGAGTTGCTCCACGAAGGCTTCCCAATCGTCACCTTCTGAAAATTTCTCCAGGATACCAACAGTTCTGCATTTTCACGTGATGGTTTGTTATATATTACTCGTCGCCAGTTGTTATGTCTCAAATAAAGCAATGTGACTGAGTACTGCAGGCTTGAGTAAGTGTGACCTTCGTCTCTTTATTCTGACTCCAGACTGCAGGCACAGCATGGGAGGCCTGCTTATATACAGTGCTATCAAGGGATGCTGGGATCCCTTGGGACTCCAACAGATGCGCCCTCTGGTGGCGGTAGAATGCCAGTTACAAGGTGTTGCATACATAACAGAGGGGTATGGGGCTGGAGGAGGTCACAGAGATATTGAGAGTTGTGGGGCTGGAGTGACGGGATCGGTCCAAGTCAACATGGATTTATGAAAGGGAAATCCTGCTTGACAAATCTTCTAGAATTTTTTGACGATGTAACTAGTCGAGTGGACAAGGGAGAACTGGTGGATGTGGTGTATTTGGACTTTCAAAAGGCGTTTGACAAGGTCCCACACAAGAGATTGGTGTGCAAAATTAAAGCACATGGTATTGGGGGTAATGTACTGACGTGGATAGAGAACTGGTTGGCAGACAGGAAGCAGAGAATCGGGTCCTTTTCAGAATGACAGGCAGCGACTAGTGGGGTGCCGCAGGGCTCAGTGCTGGGACCCCAGCTATTTACAATATACATTAATGATTTGGGTGAGGGAATTGAGTGTAATATCTCCAAGTTTGGAGATGACACTAAGCTGGGTGGCGGTGTGAGCTGTGAGGAGGATGCTAAAAGGCTGCAGGATGACTTGGACAGGTTAGGTAAGTGGGCAAACGAGTGGCAGATGCAGTATAATGTGGATAAATGTGAGGTTATCCACTTTGGTGGCAAAAACAGGAAGGCAGAATATTATCTGAATGGTGGCA
Source organism: Pristiophorus japonicus (assembly GCF_044704955.1). NCBI lineage: Eukaryota > Metazoa > Chordata > Chondrichthyes > Pristiophoridae > Pristiophorus > Pristiophorus japonicus. The sequence continues at coordinate 536,836,935 of NC_091977.1, forward strand.
GATTAGGAAAAGGAGAGGCGCAACGAGACCTTGGTGTCATGGTACATCAGTCATTGAAAGTTGGCATGCAGGTACAGCAGGTGGTGAAGAACGCAAATGGTATGTCGGCCTTCATAGCTAGGGGATTTGAGTATAGGAGCAGGGAGGTCTTACTTCAGTTGTACAGGGCCTTAATGAGGCCTCACCTGGAATATTGTGTTCATTTTGGTCTCCTAATCTGAGGAAGGACATTCTTGCTATTGAGGGAGTGCAGCGAAGGTTCACCAGACTGATTCCCGGGATGGCAGGACTGACATATGAGGAGAGACTGGATCGACTAGGACTTTATTCGCTGGAATTTAGAAGGATGAGAGGGGATCTCATAGAAACATATAAAATTCTGATGGGACTGGACAGGTTAGATGCGGGAAGAATGTTCCCGATGTTGGGGAAGTCCAGAACCAGGGGACATAGTCTAAGGATAAGGGGTAAGCCATTTAGGACTGAGATGAGGAGAAACTTCTTCACTCAGAGAGTTGTTAACCTGTGGAATTCCCTACTGCAGAGAGTTGTTGATGCCAGTTCATTGGATATATTCAAGAGGGAGTTAGATGTGGCCCTGACGGCTAAAGGGATCAAGGGGTGTGGAGAGAAAGCGAGAAAGGGGTACTGAGGTGAATGATCAGCCATGATCTTATTGAATGGTGGTGCAGGCTCGAAGGGCCGAATGGCCTACTCCTGCACCTATTTTCTATGTTTCCATGTTTCTATGGAGGAGGTTATAGAGATAGGGACAGGTGTATGGCTGAAAGAGGTTACAGAGATAGGGAGGGTTTTAGGGCTGGGGGAAGTGTGTGCGCTCGGTCTGTGCAGCAGAGCTGGTCTCCAGTTAGTCTTGGGTAATCCTTGCCACTGGACCAAAACCTAGCTCTGTTTAGCCCGTGTGGTGGCTGGTGTGCAACAACCAGCACACATTAAAAAAATCCACGCACATGCATCTTCATCAATCTTCAGCATCTCGATAAAACTCAAAGTCCCCCGCAGTTAAATTGCTCCAAATTAATTGGCATTTTCTAAAATGCTATGCTGATATTGTCCTTGCTCGTAAAACTACAAAGACTGTAATACTGAAGAAAAATCTGATTAATTGGTGAAAAATTTCTTCAGTAAACGTGGCTGTGATAAAAGGATGCAGTCACCATCAGTAATTTCAGCTTATTTATGATTGATTTTTACAAGAACTCTCACAGTTAGGAATCACCTGTGATCAGGCTATTATCTTACATTGAGCTTAGCAACTGCAGAGTTCAAAACACAGCAAGACGCCAATAAGAGTATTTTCATGATTTATGAGAGGAATTTCACTGCCAATTAAGTCAGTTTGCCAGTTATTTTCCAACATCACAAGCACCTTGAGCTAAAAACTCATTTGATCAGTGCCACCTATTAGCGCTGAAGAAGCGCGTTCACGAGTCACTAACCTCCCTCACACCGCGCTGTTCGTGCCTGCCGCGAATTTTGCTGTTGCATTAATGTTATCATCATCATCATAGGCAGTCCCTCGTATCGAGGATGACTTGCTTCCACGGCAAAAAAGGGATGAGTTCACAGGTGTTTCAATGAAGGACCTAACATTCCAGGTGCCGAACTATATCCTGAAGGGTGGAAGATGCCCTGTGGGTGGATTTTTTTAACGTGGGGTGACCGTTGCACACCAGCCACCACACGGGCTTGACAGAGCTCGGTCTTGGTCCAGTGGCAAGGGTTAACCAGGACGACTGGAGACCAGCTCTGCTGCATGGACCCAGTGCGCACACATATCGCAGTGTGGGCTGGGCCCGTGCTGCCCCTGGGCCCCTGGCCCGGAACTCACGCCTCTCCTGGGCCCCGATCACGTCCCTCTACAATCTCTCGCCGCTCCTTCGCCCCGACCTCGCCGCTCCTGCTGTACCTGCCCGCGCTCCAATCAGTGACCTGGACCTTGATGATGTCACTCTTCGCTGCCGTCGCCCTCCTGCACCAGCTCGCGCTGTACCTTGCCGTGGTACACCGCCACGCTGCCCATGGCCGCCGCTCGCCGCTCCTTTTATGGCCACGACCTGCCGCTGACGGTTTCTCGCAGGTCGGGGCCGCTCACAGAATCACAGCGACGTCAAAATATTTTACACTGAACACCCATCTGCTCCGGCTTCATAATATTGCCCCGGGATCTTGCACGGAAATGCCCGCTCTCCCTGTCGGTGACTGGGCCGGGCGCTACGGCAAGCGGAAGGAGCGAAGTTCGGAGTCGCAGCGCTAACGTGGCGCGGCACGCTCATGACATCACCAAGTGGGTGGCGCAGGAGTGTGCAGCGCTGACTGATAGCGCCGCCGTTAAATCATTGTAGAGGGACGTGATCGGGGCCCAGGAGAGGCGAGGGCCCAGGGGCAGCACGGGCCCAGCCCACACTGCGATATGTGCGCGCACTGGGTCCGTGCAGCAGAGCAGGTCTCCAGTCGTCCTGGTTAACCCTTGCCACTGGACCAAGACCTCGCTCTGTCAAGCCCGTGTGGTGGCTGGTGTGCAACGGTCACCCCACGTTAAAAAAATCCACGCACAGGCATCTTCCACCCTTCAACATGGAGTTCGGGATCTGGAATATCAGGTCCTTCATTGAAACACCTGTGAACTCATCCCATTTTGGCGTGGAAGCAAGTCATCCTCGATACGAGGGACTGCCTATGATGATGATGATTCTGCGAGGTCCGACATACAGTGGCAGGTCGGGGCCATAAAAGGAGCAGCGAGAGGCAGCCATGGGGAGCGTGGCGGCATACCACGGCGTACCAGTGTTCCCTTCTGTTATATATGTAAACTTGTATTTACTCTGTACAGCCACCAGAGGGCTCATCCCCTGGAGTCCCAAAGGATCCCATAATCGCTTGGGAGCACAGGTATTTAAGGAGGCTTCAAAGGTTGGAGAGGCACTCTGGAGACCTGCAATAAAAGACTAAGGTCACACTTTACTTTGAGCTCACAGTGTTCAGTCTGACTCTTTCTCCATGCACAACAACTGGCGACGAGATACAGATAGCGAACCCAAAGATGCAGAGAACAGTGGGCATCCTGGAGAAATTCTCGGAGGGAGATGATTGGGAAACTTTTGTGGAGCAACTCTACCAATACTTCGTGGCCAACGAGTTAGATGGGGAAGAGAGCGCTGCTAAACGAAGGGCGATCCTCCTCACCGTCTGTGGGGCACCAATGTATGGCCTCATGAAGAACCTGCTCACTCGAGTGAAACCCACGGAGAAATCGTACAATGATTTGTGCAGACTGGTCTGAGAGCATTTGAACCCGAAGGAAAGCGTTCTGATGGCGAGGTACCGGTTCTACACCTACAAAAGATCTGAAGGCCAGGAAGTGGTGAGTTATGTCGCCGAGCTAAGACGCCTTGCAGGACATTGCGAATTTGAAGGACATTTGGAGCACATGCTCAGAGACTTTTTCGTACTTGGCATTGGCCACAAAACCATACTTCGCAAGCTTTTGACTGTAGAGACCCCAACCTTGAGTAAGGCCATAGCGATAGCCCAGGCGTTCATTGCCACCAGTGATAATACTAAGCAAATCTCTCAGCACACAAGTGCTGCTACAAGTACTGTGAACAAAGTGATGTTATTTTCGAATCGTAACATACAGGGCAGGTCACACATACCTGCAGCTACACGTCCGCAGATGTCTCAGAGTCCACCATCAAGGGTGATGAATGCAAGGCTATTAACACCTTGTTGGCGCTGCGGGGGTGATCATCATTTCCATTCATGCCGATTCAAAAAGTACGTTTTCAAGGGCTGTGGAACAATGGGACACATCCAACGAGTTTGCAGGCGAGCTGCAAAGTCTTTTAAACATGCAAACCACCACGTTCCAGAGGAGGACAGATCCACAGAGGATCACGACGAACCGGAGCCTCAGACCAAAGAGGCAGAGGTACATGGGGTGCACACATTCACCACGAATTTTCCCCCGATAATGCTGAATGCTGAACTAAATGGACTCTCGGTGTCAATGGAGCTGGACACGGGCGTGAGCCAGTCCATCATGGGCAAAAAGACTTTCGACAACAAGGTGCAACAAGGCCTGGTGCAACAAGGCCTCAAGGCCAATCTTAAGTCCAGTTCGCACAAAGCTAAGAACTTACACTAAAGAACTGATTCCTGTAATTGGCAGTGCTACCGTAAAGGTCTCCTACGATGGAGCGGTGCACAAGCTACCACTCTGGGTGGTACCGGGCAATGGTCCCACACTGCTCGGCAAGAGCTGGCTGGGAAAGATACGCTGGAACTGGGATGATGTCCGAGTGCCATCGCCCGCTGACAACACTTCATTGACCCAGGTCTTAAACAAATTTCCTTCGCTGTTCGAACCAGGCATCGGGAAACTCCAAAGAGCAAAAGTGCAGATCCACCTAATTCCGGGGGCGCGACTCAACCATCACAAGGCGAGAGCAGTATCGTACACGATGAGAGAAAGGGTAGAGATCGAGCTAGACCGGCTGCAAAGAGAGGGCATCATTTCCCCGATCGAATTCAATGCGTGGGCCAGTCCTATTGTCCCAGTCCTCAAGGGAGACGGCACCGTCAGAATCTGTGGCGATTATAAAGTAACTATCAATGGTTTCTCCCTGCAGGACCAATACCCACTACCAAAGGCCAATGACCTATTTGCAACGCTGGGAGGAGGAAAGACATTCACGAAGCTGGATCTGACTTCAGCCTACATGACGCAGGAACTGGAGGAATCACGAAGGCCCTCACTTGCATCAACACGCACAAAGATCTTTTTGTTTATAACAGATGCCCGTTTGGAGTCCGATCAGCGGCGGCGATATTCCAGAGAAACATGGAAAGTTTACTGAAGTCGGTCCCGCACACCATGGTCTTCCAGGACGACATATTGGTCACAGGTCGGAACACAGTCGAGCATCTGCAGAACCTGGAGGAGGTTCTTAGTTGACTCAACCGCATGTGGCTCAGGTTAAAATGCTCAAAGTGCATTTTCTTGGCATCTGAAGTGGAGTTCCTGGGAAGGAGGATTGCGGCGGACGGCATTAGACCCAACAACGCGAAGACGACGGCAATCGAGAACGCACTGAGGCCACAGAACGTGACGGAGCTGCGGTCGTTTCTGGGACTCCTGAACTACTTTGGTAACTTCTTACCGGGTCTCAGCACATTGCTAGAACCACTGCATGTCTTACTACGAAAAGGGGGCGAATGGGTTTGGGGCAAAAGCCAAGAAAATGCCTTTGTAAAAGCGAGAAAATTGTTATGCACAAACAAATTGCTTGTGTTGTATGATCCATGTGAGCATTTGGTACTAGCATGTGATGTGTCGTCATATAGCATCGGGTGTGTATTGCAACAAGCTAATGATTTCAGGAAACTGCAACCGGTTGCTTATGCATCCAGGAGTCTGTGTAAGGCTGAGAGAGCCTACAGCATGATTGAAAAAGAAGCGTTAGCGTCTGTCCATGGGGTAAAGAAAATGCATCAATACCTGTTTGGGCTAAAATTCGAATTGGAAACTGGTACCATAAGCTACTTATATCCCTGTTCTCCGAGAGTAAAAGGATAAATACCAATGCATCGGCCTGCATCTAGAGATGGGCGCTCACTTTGTCCGCATACAACTCGTTATCTGCCACAGGCCAGGCACAGAAAACTACGCCGATGCTCTCAGTAGGCTGCCATTGCCAGGGGTGGAAATGACGCAGCCCGCAGATCTAGCCATGGTTATGGAAGCATTTGAGAGTGAGCAATTACCCGTCACTGCCCGGCAGATCAAAACCTGGACAAGCCAGGACCCCTTATTATCTCTAGTCAAAAGCTGTGTGCTTCACGGGAGCTGGTCCAGGGTCCCAGTGGAAATGCAGGAAGCGAATAAGCTGTTCCAGTAGCGCAAAGATGAAATGTCTATACAGGCAGACTGCCTTCTGTGGGGCAATGGAGTAGTGGTCCCCAAGAAGGGCAGAGACACCTTCATCAATGACCTCCACAGTACCCACCCAGGCATTGTAATGATGAAAGCGATAGCCAGATCCCACGTGTGGTGGCCTGGTATCGATGCGGACTTAGAGTCCTGCGTTCACAGATGTAATACATGCTCGCAGTTAAGCAATGTACCCATGGAGGTACCACTAAGTTTATGGTCTTGGCTCTCCAAACCTTGGTCTCGGCTACATGTCAACAATGCCGGCCCGTTCTTGGGTAAAATATTCCCCATGATTGTAGACACGTACTCCAAGTGGATTGAATGTGAGATAATGTCGGCCAGCACATCCGCTGCCACTACTGAAAGCCTGCGGGCCATGTTTGCCACACACGGCTTACCCGATGTCCTGGTGAGCAACAACGGGTCTGTTTTACCAGTGCTGAGTTCAAAGAATTCATGACCCATAACGGGATCAAACATGTCACATCTGCCCCGTTTAAGCCAACGTCCAATGGTCAGACAGAGAGAGCAGTGCAAACCATCAAGCAAGGCTTGAAGAGGGTAACTGAAGGCTCACTGCAGACTCGCCTATCCCGAGTCCTGCTTAGCTACCCCACGAGACCCCACTCACTCACTGGGATCTCACCTGTTGAACTGCTAATGAAAAAAGCACTTAAGACAAGGCTCTCGTTAGTTCACCCTGATCTACATGAACAGTTAGAGAGCAGGCAGCTTTAACAAAGTGCATACCATGATAGCGCAAATGTGTTACGCGAGATTGAAATCAATGATCCTGTATTTGTATTAAATTATGGACAAGGTCCCAAGTGGCTTCCTGGCACTGTCATGGCCAAAGAGGGGAGCAGGGTGTTTCGGGTCAAACTTTCAAATGGACTCATTCACCGGAAACACTTGGACCAAATCAAACTCAGATTCACGGACTATCCTGAGCAACCCACCTTGGACCCTACCTTTTTTGATCCCCCAACACATACACCAGTGGGAACCGGTACCACAGTTAACCACGAAGCAGAACCCATCATCCACAGCAGCCCAGCAGGGCCCAACACACCAGGCAGCCCAGCAGGGCCAGCTTCACAGCAGCCCAGCGAGGGCCCAACAAATGATTCAACAACACCAGCTTTCACACCGAGACGATCAACCAGGGCAAGAAGGGTCCCAGATCGACTCACATTGTAAATAGTTACACGGTTGACTTTGCGGGGGGGGCGGGGGAGTGTTGTTATATATGTATACTTGTATTTACTCTGTACAGCCACCAGAGTGCTCATCTCCTGGAGTCCCAAGGGATCCCATAATCCTTTGGGAGCACAGGTATTTAAGGATGCTTCACAGGTTGGAGAGGCACTCTGGAGACCTGCAATAAAAGACTAAGATCACACTTATCTTTGAGCTCACAGTGTTCAGTCTGACGTTCTCCATAACAACACCTTCAACTTTCTCTCATTTTTCGGGAGGTCCTGCTGACCTCCCCTTTAGGCGCTGGGATGCCGATCGCCTAGCATTATCCCCGCAGCGCTCCAGTCCCGTAGCGCCCTATGAGTAGCTGGGGACGCTTCCCTTCGCACTCCACTTCCCTCTCGGGGTCCTAATATCGAATATCCCGGTTGGAGGCTGTAAACACCTCCAAATTCAAACCAAGCTACAATGAATTTTTAGCCCAATCATGTTTAAAGTTTCTCTTTCCAAGGATCCATGGCTAATCCACACCAAGATGTGAATACTGACTCCCCAAAGACTTTCCAACATCTACAAGGCACAAGTCCGGAGGTTGATGGAATACTCTCCACTTGTCTGGATGAGTGCAGTTCCAACAACACTCGAGAAGCTCGACACCATCCAGGACAAAGCAGCCGCTTGATTGGTACCCCATCCACCACCTTCAACATTCACTCCCTCCACCACCGGCGCACCGTGGCTGCAGTGTACACCATCTACAAGATGCACTGCAGCAACTCGCCAAGGCTTCTTCGGCAGCACCTCCCAAACCCGCGACCTAGAAGGACAAGGGCAGCAGGCGCATGGGAACACCACCACCTCCACATTCCCCTCCAAGTTACACACCATCCTGACTTGGAAGTATATCAGCCGTACCTTCATTATCGCTGGGTCAAAATTCTGGAACTCACTTCCTAACAGCACTGTAGGAGCATCTTCACCACATGGACTGCAGCGGTTCATGAAGGTGGCTCATCAGGGAGGGTTGTAGGGGCTGGAGAGGTTACAGAGATAGGGAGGATTATAGAAACTGGAGGAGGTTACATAGAAACATAGAAACATAGAAAATAGGTGCAGGAGTAGGCCATTCGGCCCTTCGAGCCTGCACCACCATTCAACAAGATCATGGCTGATCATTCCCTCAGTACCCCTTTCCTGCTTTCTCTCCATACCCCTTGATCCCTTTAGCCATAAGGGCCATATCTAACTCCCTCTTGAATATATCCAATGAACTGGCATCAACAACTCTCTGTGGCAGGGAATTCCACAGGTTAACAACTCTGAGTGAAGAAGTTTCTCCTCATCTCGGTCCTAAATGGCCTATCCCTTATCCTAAGACTGTCCCCTGGTTCTGGACTTCCCCATCATTAGGAACATTCTTCCCGCATCTAACCTGTCTTGTCCCATCAGAATCTTACATGTTTCTATGAGATCCCCTCTCATTCTTCTAAACTCCAGTGAATAAAGGCCCAGTTGATCCAGTCTCTCCTCATATGTCAGTCCAGGAATCAGTCTGGTGAACCTTCGCTGCACTCCCTCAATAGCAAGAAAGTCCTTCCTCAGATTCGGAGACCAGAACTGAACACAATATTCCAGGTGAGGCCTCACCAAGGCCCTGTACAACTGTAGTAAGACCTCCCTGCTCCTGTACTCAAATCCCCTAGCTATGAAGGCCAACATACCATTTGCCTTCTTCACCACCTGCTGTACCTGCATGCCCTTAACTGTGTATTAACTCTGTGTGTTGAGCAGAGTTGTGTTTAGCCAAGTGTAATTACCTCCGTGCAAAATTTGGCGTCAAATACAGAAATTTACAGCGCGGAAGGAGGCCATTTTGGGCCATCGTGTCCGCGCCGGCCGACAAAGAGCCGCACGGCCCTCGGTCAGCAGCCCCAAAGGTTACATATAAATCTATCATAGGCAGTTCTTCGGAGTCGAGGAAGACTTGCTTCCACTCTCAAAATGAGTCCCCAGGTGGCTGAACAGTCCAACATGAGAGCCACACTCCCTGTCACAGGTGGGACAGACGGTCGCCGAGGGAAGGGGTGGGCGGTACCGGCCCGCTGCACGCTCCCTCCGCTGCCCGCGCCCAGCCACTGCACGTTCTCGGCAACGAGACCCGAGGCGCCCAGCACCCTCCCGGATGCACCCCCTCCACCTAGGGTGGACCGGTCCTTGGGCCAGGGACTCCCAGGTTGTCGGTGGGGATGTCACACCCCATCAGGGAGGGTGTCCTTGAAACGCTTCCTCTACCCACCCACCCCCGGCTCGCCTGCCGTGCAGGTGCTCAGAGCAGCGTGCTTGCCCTGGGAGCCTCGCGTCAGGCATGCGAACAATGTGGCCCGCCCAGCAGAGCTGATCGAGCGTGGCCAGTGCTCCGATGCTGGAGACGCTGGCCCAGTCGATCACACCAACGTTGGCGCGTCCGTCCTCCCAGGGGACCCACAGGATCCTGCAGAGGCACCGTCGGTGGTACTCCTCCAGCGACCCGGGGTGTCGACTGTACATGGTCCATGCCCCTGAACCACATAGGAGGGCGGGCACCACCACAGCCCTGCAGACCATGAGCCCGGCGGCAGACCCGAGGGCCCGGTCTTCGAACACTCCCCACCTCCGAAGGCTGCACTGGCGCACTGGAGGCGGTGTTGGACCTCGCCGTTGATGCCACAGACACTAACGTAGGGTAAAGACACCTACGGATAGCCCCCCCCCCCCACCCCGCCCAATAACCTGCCAGTTCACAGTTCCCCCTGTGTCCTTCCTTATAGTATTCGGAACAAGGTGGACGAATTAACTGCGCAGTTAATGGATATGATGTAATTGGCATCACAGAGGCATGGCTTCAAGGTGACCAAGGCTGGGAACTCAACATCCAGGGGTATTCAACATTTAGGAAGGATAAACAGAGAGGAAAAGGAGGCGGGGTAGCGTTGCTGGTTAAAGAGGAAATTAATGCAATAGTAAGGAAGGACATGAGCCTGGATGATGTGGAATCGGTATGGGTGGAGCTGCGGAATACCAAAGGGCAGAAAACGCTAGTGGGAGTTGTGTATAGACCACCAAACAGTAGGCGTGAGGTTGGGGACAGCATCAAACAAGAAATAAGGGATGTGTGCAATAAAGGTACAGCAGTTACCATGGGCGACTTTAATCTATATATAGATTGGACTAACCAAACTGGTAGGTTCTAGAGATAGGGAGGGGTTTGGGCTGCAGGAGGTTACAGAGTTAGGGAGGGTTGCAGGGCAGGAGGAGATAACAGAGATAGCGAGGGTTGTAGGGCTGGTGGAGGTTACAGAGATAGGGAGGGTTGAAGGGCAGGAGGAGATTACAGAGATAGCGCGGGTTGTAGGGCTGGTGGAGGTTACAGAGATAGGGAGGGGTGTAGGGTCTGGAGGAGATTACAGAATTAGAACATAAGAACATAAGAAATAAGAACAGGAGTAAGCCATACGGCCCCTTGAGCCTGCTCCGTCATTTAATAAGATCATGGCTGATCTGATCATGGACTCAGCTCCACTTCCCCGCCCGCTCCCCATAACCCTTTACTCTCTTATTGCTCAATGACCCAGCCTCCACAGCTCTCTGGGGCAGAGAATGCCACAGATTTACAACGCTCTGAGAGAAGAAATTCCTCCTCACCTCAGTTTTAAATGGGCAGCCCCTTATTCTGAGACTATGTCCCCTCGTTTTAGTTTCCCCTATGAGTGGAAACATCCTCTCTGCATCCACCTTGTCGAGCACCCTCATTATCTTTTATGTTTCGATAAGATCACCTCTCATTCTTCTGAACTCCAAGGTGTGTAGGCCCAACCTACTCAACCTATCTTCATAAGTCAACCCACTCATCTCCGGAATCAACCTCGTGAACCTTCTCTGAACAGCCTCCAATGCAAGTATATCCTTCCTTAAATACGGAGACCAAAACTGTACGCAGTACTCCAGGTGTGGCCTCACCAATACCTTGTACAGCTGTAGCAGGGCTTCTCTGCTTTTATACGATATTGGCTCTAATGAACAAAATGTTGAATCATTGTGGGTGGAGATTAGAGATAGTAAGGGGAAAAAGTCATTGGTGGGCGTAGTTTATAGGCCCCCAAATAATAGCTTCACGGTGGGGCGGGCAATAATCAAGGGAATAATGGAGGCATGTGAAAAAGGAAGGCAGTAGTCATGGGGGATTTTAACCTACATATCGATTGGTCAACTCAAATTGCACGGGGTAGCCTGAAGGAGGAATTCATAGAATGCATACGGGATTGTTTCTTAGAACAGTATGTAACAGAACCTACAGGGAGCAAGCTATCTTAGATCTGGTCCTGTGTAATGAGACAGGAAAAATAAACGATCTCCTAGTAAAAGATCCTCTCGGAATGAGTGATCATAGTATGGTTGAATTTGTAATACAGATTGAGGGTGAGGAAGTTGTGTCAGAAACGAGCGTACTATGCTGAAACAAATGGGACTACAGTGGGATGAGGGCAGAGCTGGCTCAAGTAGACTGGAAACACAGACTAAACGGTGGCACAATTGAGGAACAGTGGAGGATTTTTAAGGAGCTCTTTCATAGTGCGCAACAAAAATATATTCCAGTGAAAAAGAAGGGCGGCAAGAGAAGGGATAACCAGCCATGGATAACCAAGGAAATAAAGGAGTATCAAATCAAAGACCAATGCGTATAAGGTGGCCAAGGTTAGTGGGAAACTAGAAGATTGGGAAAATTTTAAACAACAGCAAAGAATGACTAAAAATGCAATAAAGAAAGGAAAGATAGATTACGAAGGTAAACTTGCGCAATACATAAAAACAGATAGTAAAAGCTTTTACAGATACATAAAACGGAAAAGAGTGACTAAAGTAAATGTTGGTCCCTTAGAAGATGAGAAGGGGGATTTAATAATGGGAAATGTGGAAATGGCTGAGACCTTCAACAATTATTTTGCTTCGGTCTTCACAGTGGAAAAACCTTGCCAAAAATTGCTGGTCACAGGAATGTGGGAAGGGAGGACCTTGAGACAATCACTATCACTCGGGGGGTAGTGCTGTACTGGCTAATGGGACTCAAGGTAGACAAGTCCCCTGGTCCTGATGAAATGCATCCCAGAGATGGCGGAAGTTATAGCAGATGCATTCGTTATAATCTACCAAAATTCTCTGGACTCTGGGGAGGTACCAGCGGATTGTAAAGCAGCTAATGTAAAGCCTCTGTTTAAAAAAGGGGGCAGACAAAAGGCAGGTAACTATAGGCCGGTTAGTTTAACATCTGTAGTGGGGAAAATGCTTGAAACTATCATTAAGGAAGAAATAGCGGGGCATCTAGATAGGAATAGTGCAATCAAGCAGACGCAGCATGGATTCATCAAGGGGAAATCATGTTTAACTAATTTACTGGAATTCTTTGAGGATATAACGAACATGGTGGATGTGGTGTATTTAGATTTCCAAAAGGCATTCGATAAGGTGCCACACAAAAGGTTACTGCAGAAGATAGAGGTACGCGGAGTCAGAGGAAATGTATTAGCATGGATAGAGAATTGGCTGGCGAACAGAAAGCAGAGAGTCGGGATAAATGGGTCCTTTTCGGGTTGGAAATCGGTGGTTAGTGGTGTGCCACAAGGATCGGTGCTGGGACCACAACTGTTTACAATATACATAGATGACCTGGAAGAGGGGACAGAGTGCAGTGTAACAAAATTTACAGATGACACAAAGATTAGTGGGAAAGCGGGTTGTGTAGAGGACACAGAGAGGCTGCAAAGAGATTTAGATAGGTTAAGCGAATGGGCTAAGGTTTGGCAGATGGAATACAATGTCGGAAAATATGAGGTCATCCACCTTGGAAAAAAAACAGTAAAAGGGAATATTATTTGAATGGGGAGAAATTACAACATGCTGAGGTGCAGAGGGACCTGGGGATCCTTGTGCATGAATTCCAAAATGTTAGTTTGCAGGTGCAGCAGGTAATCAGGAAGGCGAATGAAATGTTGGCCTTCATTGCGAGAGGGATGGAGTACAAAAGCAGGGAGGTCCTGCTGCAACTGTATAGGGTATTGATGAGGCCACACCTGGAGTAATGCATGCAGTTTTGGTCACCTTACTTAAGGAAGGATATACTAGCTTTGGAGGGGGTACAGAGACGATCCACGAGACTGATATTGGAGATGAGGGGGTTACCTTATGATGATAGATTGAGTAGACTGGGTCTTTACTCGTTGGAGTTCAGAAGGATGAGGGGTGATCTTACAGAAACATTTAAAATCATTAAAGGGATAGACAAGATAGAGGCAGAGAGGTTGTTTCCACTGGTCGGGGAGACTAGAACTAGGGGGCACAGCCTCAAAATACGGGGGAGCCAATTTAAAACCGAGTTGAGAAGGAATTTCTTCTCCCAGAGGGTTGTGAATCTGTGGAATTCTCTGCCCAGGGAAGCAGTTGAGGCTAGCTCATTGAATGTATTCAATCACAGATAGATAGATTTTTAACCAATAAGGGAATTAAGGGTTACGGGGAGAGGGCGGGTAAGTGGAGCTGAGTCCACGGCCAGATCAGCCATGATCTTGTTGAATGGCGGAGCAGGCTCGAGGAGCTAGATGGCCTACTCCTGTTCCTAATTCTTATGTTCTTATGTTCTTATACTTTATCCCCCTTGCAATAAAGGCCAAGATTCCATTGGCCTTCTGATTACTTGCTGTACCTGCATACTAACCTTTTGTGTTTCATGTACAAGTACCCCCAGGTTCCTCTGCACTGTAACACTGCAATATTCCCCATTTAAATTTTAATTTGCTTTTCTATTTTTTCTGCCAAATTTGCTAACCTCATATTTTCCCACATTATACTCCATTTGACAAATTTTTGCCCACTCACAGCCTGTCTATATCCCTTTGCAGATTTTTTGTGTCCTCCTCAAAACTTGCTTTCCCTTTGATCTTTGTATCATCAGCAAACTTAGCGACATTACACTCAGTCCCTTCATCCAATTCATTAATAGGGAGGAGTGTAGGGACTGGAGTAGGTTACAGAGATAGGGAGGGTTGTAGGGTTCGTGGAGGTTACTGAGGTAGGGAGGGGTGAAGGTCTGGAGGAGATTACACAGATTGGGAGGATTGTAGGGCTGGAGGAGGTTACAGAGATAAGGAGGGCTGTAGGATCTGGAGGAGGTGACAGAGATAGGGAGGGTTATGGGGTTGGAGGAGGTTACAGAGATAGGGAGGGGTGTAGGGCTGCAAGAGGTTACAGAGATAGGAAGGTTTGTTGAGCTGGAGGAGGTTACAGAGATAGGGAGGGGTGTAGGGCTGGAGGAGGTTACAGAGATAGGGAGGGGTGTAGGGGCTGGAGGAGGTTACAGAGATAGGGAGGGGTGTAGGGCTGGAGGAGGTTACAGAGATAGGGAGGGGTGTAGGAGCTGGAAGAGGTTACAGAGATAGGGAGGGGTGTAGGAGCTAGAGGAGGTTACAGAGATAGGGAGGGGTGTAGGGCTGGAGGAGGTTACAGAGATAGGGAGGGGTGTAGGGCTGGAGGAGGTTACAGAGATAGGGAGGGGTGTAAGGCTGGAGAAGGTTACAGAGATAGGGAGGGGTGTAGGGCTGGAGGAGGTTACAGAGATAGGGAGGGGTGTAGGGCTGGAGGAGGTTACAGAGATAGGAAGGGGTGTAGGGCTGGAGGAGGTTACAGAGCTAGGAAAGGGTGTAGGGCTGGAGGAGGTTACAGAGATAGGGAAGGGTGCAGGGCTGTTTGTTTGGCTTGGAGAAATTCCTGTCATCTTTCTCAAATTTATTTCATCATAAATTGAAAACCCAAGGGTAAGCTACGGTCCATAGTCCAGCAACACCAAGGCTGAAACCAGTAAACTATTGGAAAACACTGATTTGGTGACATTGAGTTTGGGTTTAAACAAGCCGGAAGACACAGAGGAGAGACTGTGAGAAGGAAGAAGGCTCCAGATTTAAATGAATAGTGTAGAGACACTGTAATGAGTCTTGCGTTAAACAGAGAGATGGTGTAAGCACTGAATCATAGAATCGCACTGTGCAGAAGGAGGCCATTCGGCCCATCGTTCCTGTGCCGGCTCTTTGAGAGAGTGATCCAATCAGTTCCACTGCCCCCTGCTCTTTCCACAGAGCCCTATAAAAACACGTTAGCTCCAAAGATAGAAGGAACAAAGAGAAGAAATTCAGAAGAAGACTGACCATACTGATAAAATACAGAGATAGATTCTGGATGCTTGTGGTGACAGAGGGATTTCTGATCAATCAATGAGTATTTTCTGGCAGCCTGACCAGAAATTCAGGCACAGGAGGAGGACATTCAGCCCATTGAGCCTGTTCCATCATTCAACTGGATCACGACTCATCTTCGAACACTCTCTTCCTCAGGCGGCCGAGGGTTGCACTGGCGCACTGGAGGCGGTGCTGAACTTGGTCGTCGAGGCCTGCCCTTGCTGATAATCGGCTCCCGAGGTATGGGAAATGGTCCACGTTGTCCAAGGCCTCACTGTGGATCTTGATGACCCGAGGGGGGGGCAGTGCTGTGTGGTGGGGTCAGGCTGGTGGAGGACCTTTGTTTTATGGATGATTAGTTTAAGGCCCATGCCTTCATACGTCTCGGTGAAGATGTTGACGATGATTTGGAGTTCAGCCTCATTAGTGTTCTCGATCAGGCCAACATCCGCAGCATCGAAGCACTGGCCACACTCGACCAGCTCCGTTGGGCGGGCCACATTGTCCGCATGCCCGACACAAGACTCCCAAAGCAAGCGCTCTACTTGGAACTCCTACATGGCAAGCGAGCCCCAGGTGGGTAGAGGAAACGTCACAGGGACACCCTCAAAGCCTCCTTGATAAAATGCAACATCCCCACCGACACCTGGGAGTCCCTGGCCAAAGACCACCCTAAGTGGAGGAAGTGCATCCGGGAGGGCGCTGAGCACCTCGAGTCTCGTCGCCGAGAGCATGCAGAAAACAAGCGCAGGCAACGGAAGGAGCGTGCGGCAAACCAGACTCCCCACCCACCCTTTCCCTCAACCACTGTCTGTCCCACCTGAAAGGTCACTTGAAAACTCACTGTTAGAGTGGAAGCAAGTCTTCCTTGAGTTCGAGGGACTGCCTATGATGATGATGAGATCATGGCTGATCTGTATCTTAACTCCATCCACACGCCTTGGGTCCATACCCCTTAATACCCTTCCCTAACAAATGTCTATCGATCCCCGTTTTCACATTTTCTATTGACCTTCCCCAGCCTCAACAACCTTTTTGGGGGAGAGAGTTCCAGATTCCCACCGCTCTTTGTGTGAAGAAAAGCTTCCTGACATCACCCCTGAATGGCCTGGCTCTAATTTTAAGGTTACGCCCCCTTGTTCTGGACTCCCCCCACCAGAGGAAATAATTTCTCTCTCTCTACCCCCATCAACTCCTTTAATCATCTTAAACACCTCCACTATCGCATCCCTTATACGTCTATAAGTCAAGGGAGCACATGTTCAGTCTATTCAATCTTGCCTCATAATTTAACCCTTTCAGCCCCGTCTATCATTCTGGTGAACCTGCGTTGCTCCCACTCCGAGGCCAATATATCCTCCCTGAGGGGCGGGCCCGAGAACGGAACCCAGTTACTCCAGGTGGGGTCTGACCTGAGCTCTATACAAGTAACATAACTTTCATTTAAAAATTCTCATCCTTGTTTACAAATCCCTCCATGGCCTCGCCCCTCCCTATCTCCATAATCTCCTCCAGCCCCACAACCCCCCCGAAATGTCTGCACTCCTCAAATTCTGCCCTCTTGAACATCCCTGATTAAAATCACTCAACCATTGATCCTTGTGCCTTCTGTTGCCTGGGCCCCAAGCTCTGGAACTCCCTGCCTAAACCTCTCCGCCTCTCTACCTCTCTCTCCTGCTTTAAGATGCCCCTTAAAACCTACCTCTTTGACCCAGATTTTGGTCATCTGCCATAATTTTTTCTTGTGTGGATCGGTATCACATGTATTTGTTTTGTATTAAAACTCTCCTGTGAAGAGCCCTGGGGCATTTTATTGCGTTAAAGGTGCTATATAAATGGCTCCTCCAGACATGGGAGCAGCATTTATGTCTTGGACGATCTTGGATTTTAAGGATCGATGAGGGGGGGGTTCGATTGTTTACCACGAAGGAGGAAGCCAAATATCTGAGAGGTGGAGAATTCAATCTGAGGCCAGAGGAGATACCAAGGCCAAGAATGTCCAGAGGACTAAAGATGGAGCCATGAAATGTAAGAGTTAACCACGATTTATGAACGACACGAAAATAATTGAAAGAACCACGATCTCCATTGCTTCATCAAAGTGCATTGTCACTGCCCTTTCCCTTCAGCTTGCCATTACTAAGGCTTAACTGCTTTAGGACTAATATTGCTACCTCTTATGATATAAATTCTAACATACGCTTCCATCAAATAGCCATGTTAATTAACCACTGCAAATCCAATTGCAGGGATGCTCGCTGTGACTCCTGGTGGGAATATAAGCATTTGCAAACAATCTCAATTTGCAATGTTTACCACAGCAAACCAGAGCCAAATCCTCATAATTGTTTCTGACAACTCAGCTCCTATTTGGCCCACTGAACAAAGTATGGCAAGAATATAATCTCTTGCCGTGTTCCAAATCGCAAGAGTCCACGTCTCTAATCAGTGTGTAATGGCTCCTCGAGCTGGCCTGGAAATAACCCAGATATGTTCAACTGGACGTATGCATCCACATCTGAAATGGGTCGTTTCCATCTCTCCCAGTGCCGGTTGCAAATCATCGTCTCGTTTTCAAATTCCTCCATGGTCTCGCCACCCCTCCCGATCTCTGTAAACTCCTCCAGCCCCGAGATAGAAACATAGAAAATAGGTGCAGGAGTAGGCCATTCGCCCCTTCGAGCCCGCACCGCCATTCAATAAGATCATGGCTGATCATTCACCTCAGTGCCCCTTCCCTGCTTTCTCTCCATACCCCTTGATCCCTATAGCCGTAAGGGCCATATCTAACTCCCTCTTGAATATATCCAATGAACTGGCCTCAACAACTCTCTGCGGCAGGGAATTCCACAGGTTAACAGCTCTCTGAGTGAAGAAGTTTCTCCTCACCTCAGTCCTAAATGGCCTACCCTTTATCCTAAGACTATGTCCCCTGGTTCTGACTTCCCCAACATCGGGAACATTCTTCCCGCATCTAACCTGTCCAGTCCCGTCAGAATTTTATATGTTTCTATGAGATCCCCTCTCATCCTTCTGAACTCCAGTGAATACAAGCCCAGTTGATCCAGTCTTTCTTGATAGGTCAGTCCCGCCATCCCGGGAATCAATCTGGTGAACCTTCGCTGCACTCCCTCAATAGCAAGAACGTCCTTCCTCAGATTAGGAGACCAAAACTGAACACAATATTCCAGGTGAGGCCTTACTAAAGCCCTGTACAACTGCAGTAAGACCTTCCTGCTCCTATACTCAAATCCCCTAGCTATGAAGGCCAACATACCATTTGCCTTCTTCACCACCTGCTGTTATATAACACTGTGCAATACAAAGTGGCAAGAGAAAGTTACACATTCAAATCCTCAAAGTGAGTTTACAATCTCAAATGCACTAATTGGTAAAGATAAAATTCTGAGATTCTTTTCCAAAATGACTTCAACATAATTTATTGTGTATTTTTAACAGTCAATAGATTCAAAAGTTGAGAAATGCTTACTCTTGCTCTGTTTGGAGATTACGTAAAGAGGGCAGAAAGGAGTTTACAAAATAGGTTTCATATTTCAGTACTCAATCAAGAGAGCCAGATCAATTCATGATTCAACAAGTGAGTTTGGGTTGGGGGAGAATTATTATGGATTTGACAGAGAAAAGAATGAACAAATATTAGGAAATAGGAGATGGATGGGCTAAATGGCCTTTTCTCATTGCAACATTCTTACAATCATAAACATTCACAAAGCTCCTGTTCAAAATACACAATTCTCGTCATTCATAGGTCTTATGGGAGACCACTGCTATAATCTCTGCGCTCCTCTAATTCTGGCCTCTTGTGCAACCCTGATTTCAATCGCTCCACCATCGGTGGCCGTGCCTTCAGCTGCTTGGCCCCAATCTCTGGAACTCCCTAAAACTCTCTGCCTCTCTTTCCTCCTTTAAGATGCTCCTTAAGGTATAAAATTATGAGGGGCCTGGATAGAGTGGATACGAAGGACCTATTTTCCTTAAGAACATAAAAACATGAGAAATAGGAGCAGGAATAGGCCATTTGGCCCCTTGAGCCTGCTCCACCATTCAATAAGATCCTGACTGATCTGATCATGGACTCAGCTCCACTTCCCTGCCCGCTCCCCATAACCCTTTACTTCCTTATCACTCAAAAATCTGTCTGTCTCCACCTTAAATATATTCAATGACCCAGCTTCCACAGCTCTCTGGGGCAGAGAATTCCACAGATTTACAACCCTCTGAGAGAAGAAATTTCTCCTCATCTCCATTTTAAATGGGCGGCCATTTATTCTGAGACTATGTCCCCTAGTTTTAGTTTCCCCTATGAGTGGAAATATCCTCTCTGCATCCACCTTGTCGAGCCCCCTCATTATCTTATATGTTTCAATTCCCTCCCTAAAACTCTCTGCCTCTCTTTCCTCCTTTAAGATGCTGCTTAAGGTATAAAATTATGAGGGGCCCGGATAGAGTGGATAGGAAGGACCTATTTTCCTTAGCAGAGTGGTCAACAACCAGGGAGCATGGATTTAAAGGAATTGGTAGGAGGATTAGAGGGGATTTGAGGGGAAATCTCTTCTCCCACATGGTGCTGGGGGTCTGGAACTCACTGCCTGAAAGGGTGGTGTAAGGGGTGGTTTTCGGGAGGGGGGGGGGGGGGTCAGCTTTCCCTTCTGACCTTATATGAGCGGTTTTGAATCGCTCCCACACCCTTGGTTCTCGACTCTGGAATTATGAAGGGACAGACAATCGGTTTCAAGGAAGGAAGCAGGTATGGCTTTATTGTGTTTAAAAGGAAGTAAAAAGCACACCTTTAATAACACTCACAGAATAGTGATACCAATACACACTGAGGGGTACAACACATTGAATAAATTGTCAAAATACAGCCTGTGGGGAAAAGAATACAGCTTAAACTCTAAATGGAGTAGAGAGGAGAATGCAGATACATTTACACAAGTTATCCCAGCCTCCCCCCTCCCAATTCCCATAACTAAGTTATAGCTCTGAGGGTTCAGGGGCTATGCTCACCAATCCCTTTAGACAGTTGCCGGTGAATCGCGGTTTCGGGGTTTGCTGCACTTTGCCTTCTAGGCGAGCTGTACCACGGACGGAGGAGAGGACTTCGGACTGCGTAGTCTTCGGTTGGGGTGAGTCTGCTGATGCGGTAAGTTGCCTTTTGGATGTATGGGGTAAGTACCCACTTTCTTTGGTTAGGAATAGTTTTAGTTAGTCCTTTTTGGTAATTTCTCACCCGTTCAGAAGTCGATTGCAGAGTGGAAATAAATGTCAATTCTTCAGTTTTTGTCCTTACTACTAGGGAGATCAAGGGGTATGGCGAGAAAGCAGGAATGGGGTACTGAAGTTGCATGTTCAGCCATGAACTCATTGAATGGCGGTGCAGGCTCGAAGGGCCGAATGGCCTACTCCTGCACCTATTTTCTATGTTTCTATGTTTCTATGTTTTTGCTGAGTTGGTTTCGGTTGGTCGTTTCGCTGGTTGTGGTGGCCCGGGTTGTCAATTTGGTTGCTGACAACCTTCCGTTTCGTGGGCCTCTTGCTATCGGCGTGCTCGGTCGGTCCTTGATGGTTTCTTGTAGTTTCCTCCATTACTTAATTTCTTCACTCCCCACCTCCTGCTGCTTTTTTCTTCCCTTGTAAAACTGGGAATAGATATACCCCAAAAAGGCTTCCTTATCTCCCACCAAATCTGGCCCAGCTCTTTGTTTCGATTTTGCAGCCCAGCTAACTGAAACTTGATTACGTGGTTTTAATCTGGCGTTGATAGGCTTTTCTGAGTTGATGAGCTCTTGTCCATTGTGATAGTCTGGCCTGAGTCAGATATTTCTATGCCTGTTGAAAAGGTGTTGGAATATGTATGTGACATTTGGGTCCTCTGGGTGGGATGGATAATGTTTCTTCCGTGGTCGATTGTTAAAATGTAAATGTCTTTACAAATCCCAAATTCGATTAAAGTTCGTAGTTTCTTCCATGTGAACTTTAGGATTTCAAACTTTCTGGTAGATAGTTCCAAATTAAATTCTCTTTCCTATGAGTCCAAACACTAGGGGGGGTCTCCATGAATGCATCCCCTTTTATCCCCTGCAGGTCTCGCCTGCCCCTTTAAACTCATTTGTGTCCCGAAGTTTTTCCTTCCATTTTAAAAGTCCAGAAAGGGATTCTTCTCCTCTGTAGGGGAAAGGTACCAGGAATCTTTGCGAAATATTGGTAAATTCTTCAGTGGTCGAGGCAGAAATCCTCACCACATTTAAAAAGTACTTGGATGTGCACTTGAAGTGCCTTAAGCTACAGGGCTACAGATCCAGAGCTGGAAAGTGGGATTAGGCTGGATAGCTCTTGGTCGGCCGGTGCGGACACAATGGGCCGAAATGGCCTCCTTCCATGCTGTAAATTTCTATGATTCTAAAACCTACCACTTTGACCATGCTTTTGATCATCTACCCTAATGTCTCCTTATGAGGCTTGTTTTCAAATTTTGTCTTGATAACGCTCCTGTGAAGCGCCTTGGGATATTTTACTACATTGATGCCGCTATATAAATACAAGTTGTTATTATTGTTAGTATGATATGGGCCAGCACGCCATAAACTGTGCCAAATTAACTGAATTGAATCTCATTGGCTCAATCTCAACTTTCTTTTATCAAAGGTGTTAACCTGTTTAAAATAAATGGGTTAACACCACTGTGCAAGTAATAGAGAGAAGAGTTTTACACAAAAATATGAAAAGTTCATAACATTAATATCCCAAAGGGTAATTTAAGGCCTGGACGTTGATGTTTATAATGTACATTATTAAATTAGTGACTGTTGTATTCGATTCTGTCTTCTACCAGATGCCAGTGAGTTCATGGACAATCAATATTAAGTTTATAAAACTACATTTCCATCCAGAATTATCAACCAGGCACAAAAGCAGGATAAAATCAAGTACATAACACAAGAATATATTCAAACTATTTAAATCCATTGAAAAGAGGAACTTGCATTTATATAGCACCTTTCACAACCTCATTCATCCTAAAGCGTTTTACAGCCAATGAAGTACTTTTGGAGAGTAGTCACTTTTGTAATGTGGGAAACGTGGCAGCCAATTTGCGCACAGCTAGCTCCCACAAACATCAATGAGATAATGACCAGATAATCTGCTTTTTTTTAATGTGATGAATATTAGCCAGGATGCAAGGGAAAACTCGCCCTGCTCTTCTTCGAAATAGTGCACGTGGGATCTTTTACATCCTCCTGAGAGAGCAGACGGGGGCCTCGGTTTAACGTCGCGTCTGAAGGACGGCACCTCCGACAGTGCGGCGCTCCCTCAGCGCTGCATTGGCATGTCAGCCTGGATTTTGTGCTTGAGTGCGGACTTGAGCCGGCAACCATCTGACCTACAAGGGATGAGAGCGTGACCAAAGGAGCCACAGCTGACAGTTCCAAGTAGCAGCCGGAACATGGTCTACCATGTGTAAGGTTTACACACTCTTACAGAAGGTACAGAAAGAGGCCACAAACTAAAATTGATTTAACACAAGCTTTTGGGACTGACTGGACAAAGGGAGAAAACGGCTCCAGTCTGGGGAAGGTGGTGACTCAATTAAAACTAATCTCTGCGCTCGAGAGCCAGACCTGTTTATACGTAGAAACAAAGGGGTTGATACGTTTCATAAAAACCCACAGAAGAGCCCCTGGATTGATTGGACGGAGACGGGGAAAAACAATTCTCTCTGGAGACGGCAAGTCTGCAAGAAACCAGGACAACAAAAGGACCCCACAAGGTGTACATTTTTGGAGAATGAGGCACTTAAGATAAGGAGTTATCTTTTGCCCTGTAGACCCTGTGTGCAAATTGTGGATATCCAGGTCCATCATGGCAGCCAGTCAAACGGATCACCACAAACAATGAATCGATCCAGACACGTTAACGGAAATCGAGCGGGTGATTGATTCATAAAATGGATATATAGACACAAGCTGGAAGCAGCTCGGGCGCGAATGAAAAGGAACGGAATGAACACGGAAGAAACGGAAGAGCAGAGAACGACCAGAGGAGGGAACATCGAAGGGGAACAACCGGTCACGGAACCAACAACCACGAGCCTACAGTCTACAGTTACAGCAATTAACTGGACGGGTGATTGTATGTCTTCGGTCAATTCTCTCAGAAATCTAGTTCTGTAGTTTTTAGTTAGTTTTTGCGTAATGAAATTGACAATTGGGCTAAGCCTAAACTTTGCATCACGTGTAGTCCTTTCTTGTAATTCCCGAGGTCTACGAATCAAGGTAAAGACCCGACACATGCGAATGGAAGGGTTTATTTCAGGCAGGAAACCTGGCTCGACCTTATCACAGCCCTAAACCTTTGCCTGGCTCCTTGTAGTTGTTGGTATGCATCTTATTCAGTCCCTACAACAACCTTAGCGCTAGGAATTGACCAGACTTGCACCCATTTTTTCGGCGATATTTCATCTTTTTTGACATTAAAAGGTGTTCACCTAAATTGGCCAAAGTTGTGCACCGGCCGTTTTGAAATACCGCGGAAAAGCGGACCGCCATCGTGCAACACCAAAAAAAAGCGATATCGCTTTAAATTGGCCGTTCGACGCACCCGTATTCTGGGCGAGATCCTGCAAATCCCCTGGGAGGACAGACGCACCAACGTTAGCGTCCTCGACCAGGCCAACATCCCCAGCATCGAAGCACTGACCACACTCGATCAGCTCCGCTGGGCGGGCCACATTGTCCGCATGCCCGACACAAGACTCCCAAAGCAAGCGCTCTACTCGGAATTCCTACTCAGCAAGTGAGCACCAAGTGGGCAGAGCGGTATTTGTAACGGTATTTTTGTGTAAATATGCTGAAAAAATACCACTCTCGTCAAAATCCCAATTTCTAGCCCTACATTACAATTACTTTACCACATTACAACAGTGACTGCACTTCAAAAGTTCTTTGACTGTAAAGCGCTTTGAGACATCCAGTGGTCATGAAAGGCGCTATAGAAATGCAAGTCTTTCTCTCTTCTTCACGAATTTAATTCCAACATTCCCTCTGCAAAGCTTACCTCTGACGTAAGTCATTGGCGACCCAAAACGCCTTGGCTCCTTTATGTAATGACATATTTTAAATGTGGGCGTTGCTGGCAAGGCCGGCATTTATTGCCCATCCCTAATTGCCCCTTGAGAAGGTGGTGGTGAGCCGCCTTCTTGAACCGCTGCAGTCCGGGTGGTGAAGGTGCTCCCAAGGTGCTGTTAGGGAGAGAGTTCCAGGATTTTCCCCAGTGACAAGGAAGGAACGGTCGATATATTTCCAAGTCGGGATGGTGTGTGACTCGGAGGGGAACGTGGAGGTGGTGGTGTTCCCATGCGCCTGCTGCCCTTGTCCTTCGAGGCGGTAGAGGTTTGGGAGGTGCTGCCGAAGAAGCCTTGGCGAGTTGCTGCAGTGCATCTTGTAGATGGTGCACACTGCAGCCACGGTGCGCCGGTGATGGAGGGAGTGAATGTTGAAGGTGGTGGATGGGGTGCCAATCAAGCGGCTGCTTTGTCTTGGATGGTGTTGAGTTTCTTGAGTGTTGTTGGAGCTGCATTCATCCAGGCAAGTGGAAAGTATCCCATCGCAATTGATCGGATCAATTATTTAGGCGTTTCAATTATTTATTTTATTAGCATTACAAAAAAAATAGCTTTTGACAAAAGCTGGTATTTGGGAGAATTGTTCCATTCAGATTCTCAGCTCACCATCTGTTAGAAAGAAAGAAAGACTTGCATTTCTATAGCGCCTTTCATGACCTCAGGACGTCCCGAAGCACTTTATAGCCAATTAAGTATTTTTAGAGTGTAGTCACTGTTGTAATGTGCCCTCCTGTATGGCTCAGAGACATGGACCATGACAGTAGACACCTCAAATCGCTGGATAAATACCACCAATGATGTCTCCGCAAGATCCTTCAAATCCCCTGGGAGGACAGACACACCAACGTTAGCGTCCTCGACCAGGCCAACATCCCCAGCATCGAAGCTCTGACCACACTCGACCAGCTCCGCTGGGCGGGCCACATTGTTCACATGCCTGACACAAGACTCCCAAAGCAAGCGCTCTACTCGGAACTCCTACCCAGCAAGCGACCCCAAGGTGGGCAGAGGAAACAGTTCAAGGACACCCTCAAAGCCTCCCTGATAAAGAGCAACATCCCCACCGACACCTGGGAGTCCCTGGCCAAAGACCGCCCTAAGTGGAGGAAGAGCATCCGGGAGGGCGCTGAGCACCTCGAGTCTCGTCGCCGAGAGCATGCTGGAACCAAGCGCAGGCAGCGGAAGGAGCGTGCGGCAAACCAGACTCCCCACCCACCCTTTCCTCAACCACTGTCTGTCCCACCTGTGACAGAGACTGTAATTCCCATATTGGACTGTTCAGTCACCTGAGAACTCACTTTTACAGTGGAAGTAAGTCTTCCTCAATTTCGATGATGATGATGAATGTAGGAAACGCAGCAGCTAATTTGCATGCAGCAACCTCCCACAAATGGGATAATGACCAGATCATCTGCTTACGTGCACAATGTTTGAAATGGATGATAAGGAAAAGTGAAATAGTGGAGTGGCGGAGAGAGGAGAAACCAGCGGAGGTTAAAGAAATTAAAGGAAGACTATCTCACGGATATTCCAGTGAATAGTGATAAGTACAGCATCGCATCAAACAATGGAGGCAAAGGCTAAACTCTCATAACTAGGTATCATGGAATCATAAGAATTTTTTTTGAATTTGTTAAATTTTAAAGTGCTTTGCTTCATGCACATTTATTCCTATCAACCTGTCTCTGCAGTTGTTGAAGCAAAAATTATTACCTTTGTCTGTAACCAGAGGCGACATGTGAAAAGAAATTTAGAGAGCGTGTTTTATGGGCTGGAAAGAGCAGTGGGAGCAGATTCAAGCGCAACTTTCTGAAGGGAATTGGATGAATACTTGAAGGGTAAACATTAGCAGGGTCAGTAGGTCGTGGGTTCAAGTCCCACTCCAGGGACTTGAGCACATAAATCTAGGTTCCAGTCCAGTACTGAGGGAGCACCGCACTATCGGAGGGGCAGTACTGAGGGAGTGCCGCACTGTCGGAGGGGCAGTGCGGAGGGAGTGCCGCACTGTCGGAGGGGCAGTGCGGAGGGAGTGCCGCACTGTCAGACGGACAGTGCTGAAGGAGTACTGCACTGTCAGAGGGGCAGTGCTGAGGGAGCGCCGCACTGTCGGAGGGGCAGTACTGAGGGAGCGCCGCACTGTCGGAGGGGCAGTACTGAGGGAGCGCCGCACTGTCGGAGGCGCAGTGCTGAGGGAGTGCCGCACTGTCGGAGGGGCAGTGCTGAGGGAGTGCCGCACTGTCGGACGGACAGTGCTGAGGGAGTGCTGCACTGTCAGAGGGGCAGTACTGAAGGAGCACCGCACTGTCGGAGGGGCAGTACTGAGGGAGCGCCGCACTGTCGAAGGGGCAGTACTGAGGATGTGCCGTACTGTCGGAGGGGCAGTGCGGAGGGAGTGCCGCACTGTCAGACGGACAGTGCTGAGGGAGTACTGCACTGTTGGAGGGGCAGTACTGAGGGCGTGCTGCACTGTCGGAGGTGCCGCCTTTCAGAAGAGACGTTAAACCAAGGCCCCGTCTGCACTCTCAGGTGGACGCAAAAGATCCCGTGTCACTATTTCAAAGAACAGCAGGGCAGTTATCCCCGGTGTCCTGGGGCCAATATTTATCCTTCAATCAACATAACAAAAACAGATTATCTGGTCATTATCACATTGCTGTTTGTGGGAGCTTGCTGTGCGCAAATTGGCTGCCGTGTTTCCCACATTACAACAGTGACTGCATTCCAAAAGTGCTTCATTGGCTCTAGAGCACCTTGAGACGTCCAGTGGTCATGAAAGGCACTTTCTAGATGCAAGTCTTTCTTTCTTTTCATTCTTCTGCTGTGCCTAACTCCGTTTCTGGAATGTTCGGGAGCAAGTGCGTCACAAGGCATAGTGGCTGTTTTGGACCATTTGGGGGCTGAAATTAATCACCTCCCTGCCCACTGCCACCCACTACTGCCCACGTGCCACTTTCGGGGGGGGGGGGCCTGGAGCGGGTGGGAGGGGAGAGCCACCGGGAAGTGCCCGCCGACGTCAGCGGACGGCCGAGTGGCGCAACTGAGCTCCCGCCCGCCGAGCTCCCAGATTCCTGCGGGCGGGAGTCGGCGGGACTCGGAGACAGAACGGGGGGCGGGGCCGCTGGCTGGGGGCGGGTCTGTCCCCGACGGTGAGTCTGAGGATCCTGAAAAAAAGGTCAGTGAACATTTTATATATTTGTTCACACAGCGACTTACTTGGATGAGGACCCCTGAAGGTCTTCCAATAGTTTTTTAATCTTTTACTGATGATATATTTTTTCCAGGTCTCCGACCCTCCGTGGGCCCGACTCCATCCTCGGTGTTACTTGGGCGGCAAGCGCCTCTGCCGCCGAGAATGAGACCTCCCGCCCGCTGCCGCCCAGATTGGCGACGTACGTCGTCCATTTGCCGCCCGCCGACCTTCGAGGGACCTCGGCCGTGAATATCCCGCCCACAGTACCGTCCGGTACCTCGGCGGCCACCGGCGGCACTTTGGGCAGCACCTGGGCGGGCGGGGGCCTTGGTCAAAATCAGCCAGTCAGGACTATGTGCAGCAGGCACCTCAAAGCACTGAAGAAATACCACCAACATTGCCTCCGGAAGATCCTGCAAATCCATTAGCAAGATAGACGAACCAACTTTAACCAAATTCGGCCCCTTGGTGTGTGCCCAATGTACTGAAGCATAACTCAGTCACAAATGGAGCACGCAGTCACGATAACCACATTCACCACCATTCAAAGCAGCAACGCAGGTTAACAAGGTCATAAAAAAATGCTCATAAAGCACTAGATTCATTTCCAAAGGAATAGAATTGAAAACATTGATATATAGAAACATAGAAAACAGGTGCAGGAGGAGGCCATTCGGCCCTTCGAACCTGCACCACCATTCAATATGATCATGGCTGATCATTTTTGCAACTTCAGTACCCCATTCCTGCTTTCTCTCCATACCCCTTGATCCCTTTAGCCGTAAGGGCCACATCTAACCCCCTTTTGAATATAGCTAACGAACTGGCCTCAACAACGTTCTGTGGTAGGGAATTCCACAGGTTCAGCACTCTCTGAGTGAAGAAGTTTCTCCTCATCTCGGTCCTAAATGGCTTATCCTTTATCCTTAGATGTGGCCCCTGGTTCTGGACTTCCCCAACATCGGGAACATTCTTCCTGCAACTAACCTGTCCAATCTCGTCAGAATTTTATATGTTTCTATGAGATCCCCTCTCATTCTTCTAAATTCCAGTCGATATAAGCCGAGTCGATCGAGATGCTTGGTACTTGGAATCGTATGATCAGTTCTGGTCTCCATATTGCAAAAAGTATATAGAGGTACTGGCAAAGGTGCAAAAAAAGATTTGCAAGGCTGATACCAGAAATGGGAGGTTATAATTATCAGGAAAAATTAAAGAGTTTGAGGCTCTTTGCTCTAGAAAAGAGAAGGCTGAGAGATTACCCGATAGAGTGCTTTATAAGGATTCAATAGGGTAGACGTAGAGAAGATGTTTCCACTTGTGGGGGAGACCAAAACTGGGGGCTACAAATATAAGACAGTCACTAATAAATCCAATGGGGAATTCAGGAGAAACCACAGAGAGCGGTGAGAATGTGGAACTCGCTGCCACAGGGAGTGGTTGAGGTGAATAGTATCGGTGTCTATAAGGAGAAGCTGGATAAGCACATGAGGGAGAAAGGAATAGAAGGATCTGGTGATGGGGTGAGATGAAGAGGGGTGGGAGGGGGCTGGTGTGGAGCATAAACACCGGCACGGACCTGTTGGGCCCATTGGCCTGTTTCTGTGCAGTAAACTTCTATGTATGTAACCAAAAGGTTGCTAAAGCAGCAAAGAAAGCTCGTTGAGATTCAATGTCCTTAATGATGGTGATAATGCCTTATTTACAGCACCTTTTCTCCACACTGAGTTCTTTGCTTTACCCACTAGCAAGTGCTTTACCCACTTTGAACCTGAGTAGGCTAGCCTTGGTGCTGTGTCTAATTGCATTTTGTACGTACTACACCCGCCTCCCTTAAAAATAAAACACAAAACCTGAAAGAGAATATAGCTCCCACACAGTCTTCAAATTATTCGGTTAAACTGGCAATGTTTTTTTGGCCGGAGCACTTGAAGAGTCCAAAAGTAATTGGTCATTCAGTGGAGAGAAGATTTGTAATATCTTTTCTTGGGTTATATAAGAAGATAAGAAATAGGAGCAGGAGTCGGCCATTTGGCCCCTCGAGCCTGCTCCGCCATTCAATAAGATCCTGGCTGATCTGATCATGGACTCAGCTCCACTTCCCCGCCCGCTCCCCATAACCCTTTACTCCCTTATCGCTCAAAAATCTGTTTAATCTCCACCTTAAATATATTCAATGTCCCGGCTTCCACAGCTCTCTGGGGCAGAGAATTGCACAGATTTACAACCCTCTGAGAGAAGAAATTCCTCCTCATCTCAGTTTTAAATGGGCAGCCCCTTATTCTAAGACTATGCCCCTAGTTTTAGTTTTTCCTATGAGTGGAAATATCCTCTCTGCATCCACCTTGTTGAACCCCCTCATTATCTTGTATGTTTCGATAAGATCACCTCTCATTCTTCTGAACTCCAATGAGTAGAGGCCCAACCTACTCAACCTTTCCTCATAAGTCAACCCCTTCATCTCCAGAATCAACCGAGTGAACCTTCTCTGAACAGCCTCCAATGCAAGTATATCCTTCCTTAAATACTGAGACCAAAACTGTACTATGGTTGGGAGCAGTTACTTGGTTCAATGTTCACTTAACGTTTGCACAGGAGAAAAGCCAAAAGACTTCTGTTGGCACATTCTAGCAACCTACCAGTTTCACGGTACTGCATCTCAACGAGCTTTCTTTGTTGTTTCAAAATTCTCCTCCTTGTTTTCAAATCCCTCCATGGCCTCGCCCCCTCTCTATCTCTGTAATCTCCTCCAGCCCCACAACCCCCCGAGATGTCTGCGCTCCTCTAATTCTGCCCTCTTGAGCACCTCTGATTATAATCACTCCACCATCGGTGGCCGTGTCTTCAGCTGCCTGGCCCCAAGCTCTGGAACTCCCTCCCTAAACCTCTCCGCCTCTCTACCTCTCTTTCCTCCTTCAAGACGCTCCTTAAAACCTACCTCTTTGACCTGCGCTAATTTCTACTTATGCGGCTCGGTGTTCATTTTTTAATCTCATAAAAGTCCTGTGAAGTGTCTTGGGACGTTTCACTATGTTAAAGGCGCTATATAAATACAAGTTGTTGTTGTTATTGAGACTGCTTATGCTATTTAAGATTGGGATGTGCTTTAACACTTCAGACACCCGCCATTATCAACATCATCATCATAGGCAGTCCCTCAGAATCGAGGAAGACTTGCTTCCACTCTTAACGTGAGTCCTTAGGTGACTGAACAGTCCAATACGGGAATTACAGTCTCTGTCACAGGTGGGACAGACAGTGGTTGAAGGAAAGGGTGGGTGGGAGGGTTTGCCGCACACTCCTTCCGCTGTCTGCGCTTGCTTTCTGCATGCTCTCGGCGACGAGACTCGAGGTGCTCAGCGCCCTCCCGGATGCTCTTCCTCCACTTAGGGCGGTCTTTGGCCAGGGACTCCCAGATGTCGGTGGGGATGCCGCACTTTATCAGGGAGGCTTTGAGGGTGTCCTTGTAACGTTTCCTTTGTATACCCTTAGCTCGTTTGCCATGAAGGAGTTCCGAGTAGAGCGCTTGCTTTGGGAGTCTCGTGTCTGGCATGCGAACAATGTGGCCCGCCCAGTGGAGCTGATCGAGTGTGGTCAGTGCTTCAATGCTGATAATGTTGACCTGGTCGAGGACGCTAATGTTGCTGTGTCTGTCCTCTCAGGGGATTTGTAGGATCTTGCGAAGACATCGTTAATGGTATTTCTCCAGCAACTTGAGGTGTCTACTGTACATGGTCTATGCCTCTGAGCCATACAGGAGGGCGGGTATCACTACAGCCCTGTAGACCATGAGCTTGGTGGTAGATTTGAGGGCCTTGTCTTCAAACACTCTGTTCCTCAGGCGGCCGAAGGCTGTATTGGCGCACTGGAGACGGTGTTGAATCTCCTCATCAATGTCTGCCCTTGTTGATAGGAGGCTCCTGAGATATGGGAAATGGTCCACGATGTCCAGGGCCGCGCCGTGGATCTTGATCCCTGGGGGACAGTGCTGTGCGGCGAGGACAGGCTGATGGAGGACCTTTGTCTTACGGATGTTTAGCGTAAGGCCCGTGCTTTCCTATGCCTCAGTAAATACGTCGACTATGTCCCGGAGTTCAGCCTCTGTATGTGCACAGACGCAGGCGTCGTCCACGTACTGTAGCTCGACGACAGAGGTTGGGGTGGTCTTGGACCTGGCCTGGAGACGGTGAAGGTTGAACAGGTTCCCACTGGTTCTGTAGTTTAGTTCCACTCTAGCGGGGAGCTTGTTGACTGTGAGGTGGAGCATGGCAGCAAGAAAGATTGAGAAAAGGGTTGGAGCGATAATGCAGCCCTGTTTGACCCCGGTCCGGATGTGGATTGGGTCTGTAATGGATCCGTTGGTAAGGATCACGGCCTGCATGTCATCGTGGAGCAGGCGGAGTATGGTGACGAACGTTTGGGGGCATCTGAAACGGAGGAGGACGCTCCATAGACCCTCGCAGTTGACAGTGTCAAAGGCCTTTGTAAGGTCGAAGGCGGCCATGTATAAGGGCTGGCGCTGCTCCCTGCATTTTTCCTGCAGCTGTCGCACTGCAAAGATCATGTCCGTTGTGCCCTGTAGGTAACGAAATCCACACTGTGACTCCGGGAGGAGCTCCTCGGCCGCAGGGGGAAGACAGTTGAGGAGGACTCTAGTGACAACTTTCTCAGTGGCTGATAGCAGGGAGATTCCTCTGTAGTTGCAGCAGTCGGACTTGTCCCCTTTTTTAAAGATGGTCACGATCACTGCATCTCTGAGATCTCCCGGCATGCTCTCCTCCCTCCAGATGAGAGAGATGAGGTCATGTATCCGTGTCAACAGCGCCTCTCTGCCATACTTTACCGCCTCAGCAGGGACTCCATCTGCTCCCGTAGCCTTGTTGTTCTTGAGCTGTTTTATGGCTTTTCCTAACTCATGAAACGTTGGGGTTTCACTGAGGTGGTGGCGGGTCGCATGCTGTTGGATGGAGTCGAGAACACTCGAGTCAAAGGCAGAGTCTCGATTGAGGAGATCTTCGAAGTGCTCCTTCCAGCGGGCCCTGACAGCCTCGGTGTCCTTGATGAGTGTTTCCCCGTTCTTGGCCAGGAGTGGGGTGGGGCCTTGGGAGTTTGGACCGTAGGTGGCCTTGTCTGCGGTGAAGAATCCTCGCACATCATGGCTGTCAGCCAGTTGTTGTATCTCCTGTGCTTTCTCCAACCACCACCTGTTCTTTAGGTCCCGGGTTTTTTGTTGGAGCTCAGCCTTGAGCCGCCTGTAATGTTGCTTTGCTGCTCCCAAGTTGGGTTGTTGCTTAAGCCTCATAAATGCTCTGTGCTTGCAATCTATTAGTTCTTGGATCTCCTGATCATTCCCATCGAACCAGTCCTGGTGTCTCCTGGTTGAGTGACCAAGTGTCTCTTCACAGGCTCTGGTTATGGAGGCCTGGAGGGCAGACCAAGCACTGTGGGCATTCTGCAGCTCCGGGTCATCAAGGCACGCCAGGTTAGCTGTGAGGCGCTGGCTGTATAGGGCTCTCTTAGCTGGGTCTTTAAATGCCCCGGCATTGACTTTTTTGCAGCACTGCTTCTGCTGTCCCCTTCTGCTTTGGGACAATGTTAATGTCGATGATGGATCGGATTAGGACGGTGGTCCGTCCAGCAGTTGCCAGCTCCTGTCATGGTGCGGGTGATGCGCACATCCTTGCGATCCCTGGCTCGGACGATGACATAGTCAAGCAGGTGCCAGTGTTTGGAGCGAAGGTGTTGCCGTCATGTCTTGTATTTGTCCCTCTGGCGGAACACGGTGTTGGTGATGATGAGTTTGTGTTCTAGGCATTTTGTCAGGAGTAGGGTACCGCTGGAGTTAACTTTCCCTACCCCCTCTCTGTCAATCACGACTCCTCAGAGGGCTGTGTCTTTGCCAACCCTGCTGTTGAAGTCACGTAGAAAGATCAATTTGCCATCCGCGGGGACGCGGGACAAGGATTTTTTTGAGGTTGGAGTAAAAACCCTCTCTGGTCTCATCCGTTGCATCGAGTGTTGGGGCGTGCGCACTGATAACTGTGTTGCATTGGTTCCGGGATAGGGTGAGTCAAAGAGTCATGAGGCGTTCGTTAACCCCGCAGGGGGAGTCTTTGAGGCGGTCGGCCAGCTCGTTTTTGAAGGCGGCGTTCTTCCTCTGGTTTCCCTTTCCAGAAAAAGGTGCAACCTCCACCTTGTTCCTTGAGCTGGCCTTCCTCTGCCCACCGGGTCTTGCTTAGGGCGGCGATGTCGATGTCAAAGCGTCTAAGTTCCTGGGCAACTATGGCGGTGCGACGTTCCGGCCTGTCGCTGTTGGAGTTGTCCATGACGGTCCTGAAGTTCCAGGTCCAGAACTTCATGTTAACGGAGTGGAAAATGCCTGTGCGTGAGTTCTTTTAACGTGGGGTGGTCGTTGCACACCGCCTACCACACGGGCTGAGCTGAGCAAGGTCTTGGTCCAGTGGCAAGAGGGTCCAAGATGACTGGAGACCAGGCTCTGCTGTATGGGCCTAATTGCCTA
Source organism: Pristiophorus japonicus (assembly GCF_044704955.1). NCBI lineage: Eukaryota > Metazoa > Chordata > Chondrichthyes > Pristiophoridae > Pristiophorus > Pristiophorus japonicus. The sequence continues at coordinate 536,871,201 of NC_091977.1, forward strand.
TTGCAAGCTTGGCGCCAAGTAGCGCCCTTGATGGTAGATGGTCTGAGGCTTGGTTGAGGGCAGGCATGAGGAAGGTCAGTTGTCCGCCGGAGTTCCGAGTGGGAGGTCAGCAAGGAGTGGGAGGATGGAAGAGTCATAGCCGTGATGCTCACCAGTAGAAGAGGCCAGGTCATCAGTGGGGAAGGGGAGGTCCAGCCGTCCACGAGGAGAGGCCCAATTGCTGCTGGAGGGGTGTAGGCCAGCCACTGGAGGGCCTACCAACGCATTATCAGCCAACACCTCTCTTGAAGAAATAATGAGCAAAGCATAATTTGGGACTTATAGTAATGGCACAACAACAATTTGAAATTATAGAGCACTCTTAATGTCCGAAAGCGCTTCACAGAAGCGCTATCAAACCGAATTTGACACCAAGTCATTAAGAAGATATTAGGATGGGTGACCAAAAGCTTGTTCACAGAGGTAGGTTTTAAGGAGCGTCTTAAACGACGAGAGAACTCAAGAGGCAGAGAGGTTTAGGAGAGGAATTCCAGAGCTTAGGGCCCAGGCAGCTGAAGGCACGGCCGGCAATCGTGGAGCGATTAAAATCGGGGCTACGCACGGTGCCAGAATTGGAGGAGCGCAGAGATCTCGTGGGGTTGTGGGGCTGGAGGAGATTACAGAGATAGGAGAAGGGGCGAGACCATGAAGGGATTTGAAAACAAGGATGAGAATTTTTTAATCGAGGCAATGCTGGACAGAGACCGAATATCATCACCATAGGCTGTCCCTCGGAATCGAGGAAGACTTGCTTCCACTCTAAAAGTGAGTTCTCAGGTGACTGAACAGTCCAATACGGGAATTACAGTCTCTGTCACAGGTGGGACAGACAGTGGTTGGGGGAAAGGGTGGGTGAGGAGTCTGGTTTGCCGCACGCTCCTTCCGCTGCCTGCGCTTGCTTTCTGCATGCTCTCGGCGACGAGACTCGAGGTGCTCAGCGCCCTCCCGGATGCTCTTCCTCCACTTAGGGCGGTCTAAGTCAGCGGTCATATAGGTCAGCGAGCACAGGTGGCCGGGGCGAAGGAGCGGTGAGTGATCATGGAGCGATGTGATCGGGGCCCAGGAGAGGTGCGGGTTCTGGGCCCAGAAGAGGCGAGGGCCCAGGAGCAACACGGGCCCAGCCCACACTGCGATATGTGTGCGCACTAGGCCCGTGCAGCAGAGCTGGTCTCCAGTCGTCTTGGATCCCCATGCCACTGGACCAGGACCTAGCTCTGTCAAGTCCATGTGGTGGCTGGTGTGCAATGGCCACCCCACGTTAATAACATCCACGCACAGGCACCTTCCAAACTTCAACATGTAGATCAGGATCTGGAATATTAGGTCCCTCATTGAAACACCTGTGAACTCATCCCTTTTTTAGCGTGGAAGCAAGACAACCTCATTTCGAGGGACTGCCTATGATGATGATGATGGTTAATGTGACTTGATGCGCATTAGGATATGGGCAGCCAAGTTTTGGATGAGCACAAGTTTATGGAGGGTGCAAGGCTGGCCAGGAGAGCATTGGAATCGTTGAGTCTGGAGGTAACAAAGGCCTCGATGAGGGTTTCAGCAGCAGATGAGCTGAGGCTGGGGCGGAGGCGGGCGATGTTACAGAGGTGGAAATAGGCTCCACAATCACACTACACATTACCAGTTCATCCACTAGGCTCACAACTGCATACCTCATCGCAGGTGAACTAGACCCAACTGGCTGGGGTTTTATTGAGTCTTGTGAACATCAGGTGACTGGCTAACCCACTCACAATGCAACAGCTCTACAAACCTGTGAGCATTCTCACAAGTGCCTCCTTCTTTGCTGTGTGATTCTATGATTGAAGTTCATTGTATCTGCTTTACCAGGCGGGCAACATTGTTCGCATGCCTGACACAAGACTCCCAAAGCAAGCGCTCTACTCAAAACTCCTGCACTGCAATTGAGCCCAAGGTGAGCAGAGGAAATGTTTCAAGGACACCCTAAAAGCCTCCCTGATAAAGTGCAACATCCTCACTGACACATAGAAATATAGAAACATAGAAAATAGGTGCAGGAGTAGGCCATTCAGCCCCTCGAGCCTGCACCACCATTCAATAAGATCATGGCTGATCATTCCCTCAGTACCCCTTTCCTACTTTCTCTCCATACCCCTTAATCCCTTTAGCCATAAGGACCACATCTAACTCCCTCTTGAACAAATCCAATGAACTGACATCAACAACTCTCTGCAGTAGGGAATTCCACAGGTTAACAACTCTCTGAGTGAAGAAGTTTCTCCTCATCTCAGTCCTAAATGGCTTACCCCTTACCCTTAGACTGTGTCCCCTGGCTCTGGACTTCCCCAACATCAGAAACATTCTTCCTGCATCTAACCTGTCCAATCCCGTCAGAATTTTATATATTTCTATGAGATCCCCTCTCATCCTTCTAAACTCCAGTGAATACAGGCCCAGTTGATCCAGTCTCTCCTCATATGTCAGTCCTGCCATCCCAGGAATCAGTCTGGTGAACCTTTGCTGCACTCCCTCAATAGCAAGAATCTCCTTCCTCAGATTAGAAGACCAAAACTGAACACAATATTCCAGGTGAGACCTCACCAAGGCCCTGTCCAACTGCAGTAAGACCTCACTGCTCCTATCCTCAAATCCCCTTGCTATGAAGGCCAACATACCATTTGCCTTCTTCACCGCCTGCTGTACCTGCGTGCCAACTTTCAATGACTGATGTACCATGACATCCAGGTCTCGTTGCACCTCCCCTTTTCCTAATCTACGGGCATTCAGATAATATTCTGCCTTTGTGTTTTTGCACTCAAAGTGGATAACCTCACATTTATCCTCATTATACTGCATCTGCCATGCATTTGACCACTCACCTAACCTGTCCAAGTCACCCTGCATCCTCTTAGCATCCTCCTCACAGCCAAAAGGATGCAAAATTCACAAGAACCCCCACCCCCCAACCCCCAGTGTTTGAGCTCATTCAAAAGGAAATTTAATTTGAGACTATCTACCAAAAAGTTTGAAATCCTAAAGTGCTTATGGAAGAAACTACGAACTATAATCGAATTTTGGATTTTAAAAGGACAAATTCAAGGCTGTGGCGGGCCTAAAGAACTAACAGGAGACAACTTGATTATTGGAATTGTCTGGGTGTTGGGGCTAAGTTAACTTGTCTGGAGAAATGGGTATTCGAGAATCCTTCTCCACAAGAGACATTAACATTACAACAAATAACCCAGAGATAGCCAACCATCAACCTGAATCTGGAAAACCATTTCAGCACATACATCACAAAGAGGCCCAATCCAGCCGGTATGCGAAAAACTAAGCACAAAAGGACATTGCGATTACCAAGCTAATATTTCCTATCAGGAAACATTTTTCAAACATCAACCCACCTTAAACATATCAACTTTTTAATGAGCCTGCCAAAATATTACAAAGAAGAGTCAAGCCCACCAAATTTAAACAAAGAATTCTGAACTGATTTGGCGCCAAGATTAGAACAACTCAAATGGTATAACTGGCCCCCTGTTTCAACAGAGGGGATGCCACCTTGCTCGTGCTATACCACGGCTATGTCATCAAGACAAGGAAAGAAACCAATGCAACAGTTGTAAACTAACTTCTCCAGCCTCGAAGTCCTGAAGTCCTGAAGGAAGGAAGAACATCACCATCGCGGCAGCAACCGACCACAGCTAACATGGTATCAACGGAAAAACCACCGTGATCGACCAAACTCGAAACAAAACTCCAAGAAAAAAAACGAAGAATCGTAAAGTTTCCACTCTACAATCTAAGGCCTGACTACCAACAGGTGAAAAGATTACCTCAAGAGACTTTGAATCTATTTCTAACAAAGAAAACCGAGTACTTACCCCATAGATCCAAAACGTGCCTTAGCGGACTCAACCCAACTGAAGATTGCGCAGCTAGAAGTCTTCTCCGTCATTCGGGGTACAGCAAGCAGAACCTACAGATTTCAACGAACCCTGAAATCGCGAACTACCGCTAACTGACCAGAAAGGATTGGTAAGCATAGTCCCTGCCTGCCCTGGAGTCTAACCTAGCTAGAATTCGGTATTGGGAGGTGCAATTTTACTGTGACCCCCTTTGAATGTGTAACGTATTGTTCTTTATTAGAGTGATTAAAAGTTTCACGTTGTATCTTTTCTTGTATTGTTCCTTACTAGAGTAATTATAAGTTTGACCTTATATTTTCTTGTCTTTAATAAAGTCAACGTTCTTTTGCACCAAACCAGTTGTCCTTTGCACTTTGTCACATCCCCCAAATAAACCCAGAGTCTAGAACCCAAGGGAGTGGGAGCGATTCGAATCGCTCAAGTAGGTCAGAGGTGAACCTGACCCCCGGGACCACCCCTTACACAGCTCACACCACCACCCAGTTTAGTGTCATCTGCAAACTTGGAGATATTACATTCAATTCCTTCATCTAAATCGTTAATGTATATTGTAAAGAGCTGGGGTCCCAGCACTGAGCCCCGCGGCACCCCACTAGTCACTGCCTGCCATTCTGAAAGGACCCATTTATCCCGACTCTCTGCTTCCTGTCTGCCAACCAGTTCCCTATCCACGTCAGTATATTACCCCCAATAACATGTGCTTTAATTTTGCACACCAATCTCTTGCATGGGACCTTGTCAAAAGTCTTTTGAAAGTCCAAATACACCACATCCACTGGTTCTCCCTTGTCCACTCTACCTGTTACATCCTCAAAAAATTCAAGAAGATTTGTCAAGCATGATTCCCTTTCATAAATCCATGCTGACTTGGACGGATTCTGTCACTGCTTTCCAAATGCGCTGCTATTTCATCTTTAATAATTGATTCCAACATTTTCCCCACAACTGATGTCAGGCTAACCGGTCTATAATTACCTGTTTTCTCTCTCCCTCCTTTTTTAAAAAGTGGCGTTACATTAGCTACCCTCCAGTCCATAGGAACTGATCCAGAGTCGATAGACTGTTGGAAAATGATCACCAATGCATCCACTATTTCTGGGGTATCTTCCTTAAGTACTCTGGGATGTAGACTATCAGGCCCTGGGGATTTATCGGCCTTCAATCCCATCAATTTCCCTAACACAATTTCCCACCTAATAAGGATATCCTTCAGCTCCTCTTCCTCACTAGATCCTTGGGCCCCTAGTACATTCGGAAGGTTATTTGTGTCTTCCTTCGTGAAGACAAAACCAAAGTATTTGTTCAACTGGTCTGCCATTTCTTTGTTTCCCATTATAAATTCACCTGAATCTGACTGCAAGGGACCTACATTAGTCTTCACTAATCTTTTTCTCTTCACATAACCTATAGAAGCTTTTGTAGTCAGTTTTTATGTTGCTGGCAAGCTTCCTCTCATACTCTATTTTCCCCCTCCTAATTAAACCCTTTGTCCTCCTCTGCTGAATTCTAAACCAGTCCTCAGGTTTGCTGCTTTTTCTGGACAATTTATATGCCTCTTCCTTGGATTTAACACTATCCTTAATTTCCCTTGTTAGCCATGGTTGAGCCACCTTCCCAGTTTTATTTTTACTCCAAACAGAGATGTACAATTGTTGAAGTTCTTTCATGTGATCCTTAAATGTTTGCCATTGCCTTTCCACCGTCAATCCTTTAAGTATAATTTGCCATCTATTCCAACCAATTCACATCTCATACCATCAAAGTTACCTTTCCTTAAGTTCAGGACCCTAGTCTCTGGTTTATCTGTGTCACTCTCCATCTTAATAAAGAATTCTACCATATTATGGTCACTCTTCCCCAAGTAGCCTTGCACAACAAGATTGCTAATTAGTCCTTTCTCATTACACATCACCCAGTCTAGGATGGCCAGCCCTCTAGTTGGTTCCTCGACATATTGGTCTAGAAAACCATCCCTAATACACTCCAGGAAATCCTCCTCCATTGTATTGCTAGCAGTTTGGTTAGCCCAATCTATATACCCAGGAATCCCTGGCCAAAGACCGCCCTAAGTGGAGGAAGAGCATCGGGAGAGTGCTGAGCACCTCAAGTCTCGTCTCCAAGAGTATGCAGAAAGCAAGTGCAGGCAGAGGAAAGAACGTGTGGCAAACCCACCCACCCTTTCCTCCAACCACTGTCTGTCCCACCTGTGACAGAGACTGTAATTCCCGTATTGTTCAGTCACCCGAGAACTCACTTTTAGAGTGGAAGCAAGTCTTCATAGTGAGAGGATTTGAGTATAGGAGCAGGGAGGTCTTGTTGCAGTTGTACAGGGCCTTGGTGAGGCCACACCTTGAATATTGTGTACAGTTTTGGTCTCCTAATCTGAGGAAGGACATTCTTGCTATTGAGGGAGTGCAGCAAAGGTTCACCAGACTGATTCCTGGGATGGCAGGACTGACATATGAAGAAAGACTGGATCGACTAGGCTTATATTTACTGGAATTTAGAAGAATGAGAGGGGATCTCATAGAAGCATAAGAAATTGGACAGGTTAGATGCAGGAAGAATGTTCCCGATGTTGGGGAAGTCCAGAACCAGGGGTCACAGTCTAAGGATAAGGACCGAGATGCGGAGAAACTTTTTCACTCAGAGAATGGTGCACCTGTGGAAATCTCTGCCACAGAAAGTTATTGAGTCCAGTTCATTAGATATATTCAAAAGGGAGTTAGATGTGCCCCTTACAGCTAAAGGGATCAAGGGGTATGGAGAGAAAGCAGGAATGGGGTACTGAGGTGAATGATCAGCCATGATCTTATTGAATGGTGGTACAGGCTCGAAGGGCCAAATGGCCTACTCCTGCACCTATTTTCTATGTTTTCATGTTTCCTCGATTTCGAAGGACTGCCTATGATGATGATTTGCCAACCAGCAATAATTAGCTACATTTGCACACAGTCATTGATACAAATGATTTATCAGTGCGTAAAAGCTAATTTGGTATTTGCAAACTTTTCTAAACACTGCTCATAGATTTGTTTTCGAAACTGTGGGGGACTGCAGTTTACTACACGGCGGAGGGTTGACATTAAAGTTACAAACAGCCGAGAAATCTTCCCAGAGTCTCTCCATAAAACATTTTAATTGAGTCTCTTAACTGCTGAAATGAGGTTGCCAGCTGTTCTGAAGTATGATGGATGCACTGGTGAGACACATTCTTTCATTGTGAGAGGGAAGAGTTCAGTGCTTTGTTTTTTGGTTACTTCAGGACATATAGAATTATCGTATTCCACTCCAGGGACTTGAGCACAAAAATCTAGGCTGACACTCCAGAGCAGTGCTGAGAGAGCGCTGCACTGTCGGAGGGGCAGTACTGAGGTAGTGCTGCACTGTCGGAGGCGCAGTACTGAGAGAGCGCTGAACTGTTGGAGGGGCAGTACTGAGGGAATGCCGCACTGTCGGTGGGGCAGTACTGAGGGAGCACCGCACTGTTGGAGGGGCAGTACTAAGGGAGCGCCACACTATCGGAGGGGCAGTACTGAGGGAGCGCCGCACTGTCGGAGGGGCAGTGCTGAGGGAGCGCTGCACTGTCGGAGGGGCAAAACTGAGGAAGCGCCGCACTGTCGGAGGGGCAGTACTGAGGGAGCGCCGCGCTGTCGGAGGTACCGTCTTTCGGGTGAGACGTTAAACCGAGGCCCCGTCTGCTCTCTTAGGTGGACGTAAAAGATCCCACGGCTAGTATTTTGAAGAAGAGCAGGGGAGTTATCCCCGGTGTCCTGGGGCCAATATTTATCCCTCAATCAATATAACAAAAACAGATGATCTGCTCATTATCACATTGTTGTTTGTGGGAGCTTGCTGTGCGCAAATTGGCTGCCGTGTTTCCCACATTCCAACAGTGACTGTGCTTCAAACAGTACTTCATTGGCTGTAATGTGCTTTGGTATGACTGAGATCGTGAAAGGCGCTATATAACTGCAAGTCTTTCTTCTCTTTTTACCAGCGGAGTGACTTTTAACCTGGGATCTTCCATCTCAATCGCCAAGAATTTCGAAAAGGAATTCAGGAGAAACCTCTTTACCCGGAGAGTGGTGAGAATGTGGAACTCGCTGCCACAGGGAGTGGTTGAGGCGAATAGCAGAGATGTATTTCATCATCATAGGCAGTCCCTCGGAATCGAGGAAGACTTGCTTCCACTCTAAAAGTGAGTTCTCAGGTGACTGTACAGTCCAATACTGGAATTACAGATTCTGTCACAGGTGGGACAGACAGTGGTTGAGGGAAAGGGTGGGTGGGACTGGTTTGCCGCACGCTCCTTCCGCTGTCTGCGCTTGTTTTCTGCATGCTCTCGGCGACGAGACTCGAGGTGCTCAGCGCCCTCCCGGATGCTCTTCCTCCACTTAGGGCGGCCTTTGGCCAGGGATTCCCAGATGTCAGTGGGGCTTTGTGGGTGTCCTTGTAACGTTTCCTCTGCCCACCTTGGGCTCGCTTGCCGTGTAGGAGTTCCGAGTAGAGCGCTTGCTTTGGGAGTCTCGTGTCGGGCATGCAGACAATGTGGCCCGCCCAGCGGAGCTGGTCAAGTGTGGTCAGTGCTTCGATGCTGGGGATGTTGGCCTGGTCGAGGACGCTAACGTTGGTGCGTCTGTCCTCCCAGGGGATTTGCAGGAACCGGCGATGTCTTCACAAGAGATGTATTTATGGGGAAGTTAGATAAGCACATAAGGGAGAAAGGAATAGGGCGTTATGGCGATCGGGTGAAGATGAAGAGGAGTGGGAGGAGGCTTGAGTGGAGCATAAACATCGGCACAGACCTGTTGAGCCCAATGGCCACTTTCTGTGCTGTCAATACTATGTAATCCTGTGGCCATGGAAAGCTTTCTAAATGTGTTAGATATCACTGTGACGGGTCTCCGGAGCTTTACCTGAAAGCTGATTAGCTTAAGGCATGGTGCTGGATGCCACATCTTCTATCGTAAGTGTGATAGACCCACCTAATTAAAAGTGAAAGAAGAAATTTTTTTTAATTACATTTTTGAATCAAAAATCCAAATCTGTGTGAACCATTTAGAAGACAATCTTAACCAGGTCTCTCTATTATTGAAATCCATTCTATTTAAATGTACTGGTTGATTACATAATTTGCCGATCTAAATTGAAAGAAAGAACGATGTGAAGTACCACTATTGTAGTTAAAGTCTCCCACAGTTAATTATTATTCACACTGCCTCTCTCACCCGCTTAGAGCCATATTGACAGAGGTTCCGAGGCTGCATCAGCTATTGTAAGGAACACGTGTTAGTGTTTAATTGTCAGCATATCGATTGAATATAAATTTAAAATACGTTATGTGACAGGCATATAAGAACATAAGAAATAGGAGCAGGAATAGGCCATACGGCCCCTCGTGTCTGCTCCGCCATTTAATACGATCATGGCTGATCCAATCATGGACTCAGCTCCACTTCCCTGCCCGCTCCCCATAACCCCTTATTCCCTTATTGGTTAAGAAACTGTCTTAAATTTATTCAATGTCCACAGCTCTCTGAGGCAGCGAATTCCACAGATTTGCAACCCTCTGAGAGAAGAAATTCCTCCTCATCTCAGTTTTAAATGGGCGGCCCCTTATTCTAAGAATATGCCCCCTAGTTCTAATCTCCCCCATCAGTGGACACATTGAGCCAAATCTTGCTGGACAAATAACAGGGTGTTGGTGATGAAAGACGTTACTAATGCGCAGATCCTCCGGCAAGTTCAGAGGGCGAAGAGCTTCGCCGTGAGTCGTGAATCCCAAGATCCTGACGGTCGGTTTAGGCCGCTCCGCCATTACCTTCGAGCAATGGGCACCTTGCCCTCAACCTCCCCATTCTTTTGAAGAACTTGCTGGATTTGCACATTAATTGCCCATCAAGCTCACCGCAGAATGTTCGGACTGGAACTTACCAGCTCTAGGACTTTTTAAAAAAGACTTGCATTTACATAGCGCCTTTCATGACCAGCTGACGTCCCAAAGCAACTTCCAATCAATGAAGTGCTTTTCGAAATATAGTCACTGTTGTAATGTGGGAAACACAGCAGCCAATTTGCACACAGCAAGCTCCCACAAACAGCAACCTGATAATGGTGCAGATAATCTGTTTTAGTGATGTTGATTGAAAGGGGTAAATATTGGCCCCAGGACACCGGGGATAACTCCCCTGCTCTTCTTCGAAATAGTACCTCGGGATCTTTTACGGCCACCTGAGAAAGCAGGTTTTTATTGTGTTCCATCACATTCCTGCAGGATTTGTAAAAATGTCAAACTTACATTTTTTTTTAAATTCTTACTTTTCCCTTCTGCCTCTTTTTTTTATCCCTCTCTTAATTCAATCTCTTTCTATTTCCCTCTCTCTGTTTCTCTTTCTGTACCTGTTGAGACTCTAATTCACTCGATTTCCTTCTCCGCCGTTCCTTTGTTTTTTTTTCAATCCTTCAATCTCAGCGGTTAAGAGGATACTCTGTCAAAACCCCTCATATTTTTGAACACTCTATCAAATCTCCTCTTAACCTTCTCTGTTCTGAGGAGAACAATCCCAGTGTCGTGTACATACTTTTGGGATCACTAGCCACTAGATGGCGTCACTGTTGGAGGCCATTGGGCTGCCCGCACGTGTGTGCAGCCCAAGTATAAAAGGCCAGCCATTTTGTATATTAGTCACTTTGGGCCTTAATAAAGCAGAGCCAAGGTCATACCTCTTGGAGTTAAACTGTACTCAGTCTAACAGTCATTGCATACACAACACCCAGCCTCTCTAGTCTCTCCATGTACCTACAGTCCCTCATCCCCTGGAACCATTCTGGTCAATCTCCTCTGCACCCACTCCAAGGCCTTGACATCCTTCGTAAAGTGTGTGGTGCCCTGAATTGTATACAATGGCTTCATATGAGGCCTAACCAGTGTTTTATAAAGGTTTACAACTTATATTTATATAGCACCTTTAACGTAGTGAAACGTCCCAAGGTGCGATACGACATTAAAAAAAATTGTCACTGAGCCAACTAACAAAATATTAGGGCAGATGACCAAAAGCTTGGTCAAAGAGGTAGGTTTTAAGGAGCATCTTGAAGGAAGCTTATAGCATCGAAGCGCTGACCACACTCCATCAGCTCCGTTGGGCGGGCCACATTGTCCGCATGCCCGGTACTAGACTCTCAAAACAAGCGCAACTCAGAGCTCTGACACGGCAAGCGAGCCCCAGGTGGGCAGAGGAAACGTTTCAAGGACACCCTCAAAGCCTCCCTGATAAAGTGCAACATCCCCACCGACACCTGGGAGTCCCTGGCCCAAGGCCGCTCAAAGAGGAGGAAGTGCATCCGGGAGGGCGCTGAGCACCTCGAGTCTCGTCGCCGGGAGCACGCGGAAGCCAAGCGCAGGCAGCGGAAGAAGCTCATGAAAACCCAAGCATCTCACCCACCTGTCCCTCCAACCACCGTCTGCCCCACCTGTGACAGAGACTGTAGGTCCCACATTGGTCTCATCAGTCACCTGAGAACTCATATTAGTATGGAAACAAGTCATCCTCGACACCGAGGGACGACCTAAGCCGAAGAAGAGAAAGGAGGAGAGAGAGGTAGAGAGGCGGAGAGGTTTAGGCAGGGAGTTCCAGAGCTTAGGGCCGAGGCAGGTGAAGTCACGGCCACCGATGGTGGAGCGATTAAAATCAGGGATGCTCTCGAGGGCAGAATTAGAGGAGCGCTGACATCTTGGGTGCCAGAATTGGAGGAGCGCAGAGATCTCGTGGGGTTGTGGGGCTGGAGGAGATTACAGAGATAGGGAGGGGGCGAGGGCCATGGAGGGATTTCTAAACAAGGATGAGAACTTTGAAATCGAGGCGTTGTTTAACCGGGAGCCAATGTCGGTCAGCGAACACAGGGAGCGATGGGTGAGCGGGACTTGGTGAGAGTTAGGACACGGGCTGCCGAGTTTTGGACCACCTCAAGGTTACGTAGGGTAGAATGTGGGAGGCCAGCCAGGAGTGCGTTGGAGTAGTCGAGTCCAAAGGTAACAAAGGCACGGATGATGAGCTGAGACATAATTTAACATGACATCCTTATCTTTTGCACTCTAGGCCTCTATTTATCGAGCGAAGGATCCTGTCTGCTTATTTAACAGCCTCATCAGCTTGTTCTGCCACCTTCAAAGACCTGTGTACATACACCTCCAGGTTTCTCTTTCTGCCTCTCTGTTCCTGCGCCCCCATTAAACCTGGATAGCGAATAAACACTGTATGTTTATTCCTGCTAACACATATTTTATCAAAGCTGTTGTGTATTTTCTTGCTTGCAAGCTGAAGAATAGAAGACAGGAAGCAGTCCAATATGACAAAGTTATCACTGAACAGAGTGGAACGGTAGAATAGTGGTTATGTCCCTGGACTAAACATCCAGAGACCTGGCCTAATGATGCATAATGTATGAGTTCAAATCCCACCATGGCAGCTGGGGAATTTAAATTCAGTTACTTAAATGTATCTGGAATGAAATGCTGGCGTCAGTCATGGGCCAGATTGTCGGTGATCTTCTTGCCATTACAGCTGGTGTTTTGCCCGGCGAGAGTTTGCACGCAAGTTTTTTTCCTCGGTATCGCCCACCTCTGAAGTCGCCCGCCGGGACCAAACTGCCCGCGTGCAACGCCAAGAACAACCGCCAGGGCGTAAGTTTGGCCTCAACCGCCGGCATCCAGATCACCGAGAGACCCGGCCTGTAAAAGCTGCTTAAGCATCGCAGTAAGGGGGGCCCTGCAAAGAAAGGTCAGTTAAAGGTCCTTTATTTATTTCTTTAAAACGTTACCACGGTGATTAGGCTTAAAACTGTCTTGGGAATGCTTTGTGTGTGGGTTTTTTTTTTAATGATAATTTTTTCTTAAAGTTTCCCCCCCCTCCCTAGGCCCAACCGCAGCCTGGGCCTAAATTATTGTGCTTACCATCCATTCCGGTAACGACCGCCCATTTGGCTGACTTTCCACTTATCCACCAAGAGACCGCCAAGAATGAGTGTGCAATGGCGACTTTTTTCGTTGGGCAATCAGTTCCACACACCTTTACCCTCAAAATGGAAATTCTCGCCCATTTTTTTCGCCGAGCATTAGCGATCCTTCTCAGCGGGCATTGAGGCTCTTTATGGAAACTACTGAAACTAACGGATTGTCATAAAAACCCATCTGACTAATTGTCCTTTTGGGAAGGAAATCTGCCGCCCTTACCCGGTCTGGCCTATATGTGACTCCAGACCCATAGCAATGTGGTTGACTCTTAACTGCTTTCCGAAATGGCCCAGCGAGACACTCCGTTGTACCAAACTGCTACGACAGTGTCAGTACTGTCATGTATGTAAGCATCACGCAACGGTAATCTTCATGTAACTGTAACCTGCATGCAACTCCTGTACACTATACTTATACCCTAGAAATGCACACCCTGACCCACAGAGGGTGAACTTGTGGGAGACATTCCTCACCTGGGCTTCCAGGTATAAAAGGGGAGGTCCTACCCAGGAATAAAGGTTAAGGTCACGTAGTGACTGTGTCTGCAGTACATGCCTCGTGTGAGTTTGTAGTTCGGTGCAGGGACACCATATTTGGCGACGAGAAACAGGAATCACTGAACCACGAGGATGGCCACCGGTAGCACCGTTACTGTGTGGGTGAGGACTGGGATGACTTTGTGGAAAGACTCCAGCAGAGCTTTGTCACAAAGGACTGGCTGGGAGCGGCAGCGGCTGACAAGCGGAGGGCGCATCGACTGACCAGCTGTGGTCCACAGACGTATGCGCTGATGAAAGACCTGCTCGCACCCCAAAAGCCAGCGGACAAGTCCTTCAAAGAGCTCAGCCAGCTGATCAGTGAGCATCTCAAGCTGACGAGTAGCGTACACATGGCCCGGCACCGGTTCTACACACACCGGCGTCGGGAGGGACAAAACATCTCGGACTTCGTTGCGGACCTGCGGCGCTTGACCAGTCTCTGTAAGTTCACAGATGCCTGCAGTGGGGAGATGTTAAGAGACTTTTTCATTGAGGGCATTAAGCATGCCGGGATTTTCAGGAAGCTCATAAAGGCCAAGGACTTGACTTTAGAAAGGGCGGCGTTGATAGCTCAGACCTTCATGGCAGGGGAAGAGGAGACCAAGCTAATTTACGCGCGCAGCCCTGGTCCCAACGAGGCGATGGACCAAAGGGTTAACATTGTGAACGCGGCTTGGGACCCCGCAGGCAGGCCAGGGCATTTCGAAACTGGCCAGGCAGCAACAGACTCTAGGGTGGGCCCGCAACAGGGACAATGGAAAGGGGATCGGCAATTCACACCATCTCGAGGAACAATGCGTTCCGCGAGGGACCATTAACAAGTCCTACAAAAATTCGGGTCACTGTTTCAACCCGGTGTCGGAATGTTCAAGGGCACTAAAGTAGTGATACGCATCACTCCGGACCAGTGCACCACAAAGCCAGAGCGGTGCCGTATGTGATGCGTGAGAAAATTGAAAGTGAATTGGACAGGCTGCTCAGAGAGGGCATAATTTCAGCGACTGGGCAAATCCCATCGTTCCCGTCCTTAAAGCAGATGGCTCGGTCAGGATTTCTGGCGACTACAAAGCCACCATTAACCGAGTGTCGCTGCAAGACCAATACAGCTCCCGAGAGCGAAGGATCTTTTTGCCACACTGGCAGGTGGCAAGCTGCTCACGAAGCTGGACCTCACTTCGGCCGACATGACTCAGGAACTGGCTGAAGAATCCAAGCTTCTGACCACCATCACGACACACAAGGAATTATTCATCTACAACAGGTGTTCGTTTGGCATTCGTTCGGCAGCAGCTATCTTTCAGCGGAACATGGAAAGCTTGCTCAAATCCATTCCTGGAACAATCGTATTCCAAGATGACATCCTTATAACAGGTCGAGACACCGAGGAACACCTCCACAACCTGGAGGAGGTGCTATGCCGACTGGACCGGGTAGGCTTGCGGCTGAAAAAGGCCAAGTGTGTGTTTTGGGCCCCAGAGGTCGGGTTTTTGGGCAGGAGGGTTGCCGCAGACGGGATCCGGCCCACTGAATCAAAAACGGAGGCTATCCGCCGGGCGCCCAGGCCCGGCAACACGTCGGAGTTGCGATCATTCCTGGGACTTTTGAACTATTTTGGGAACTTGCTGCCGAACTTAAGCACATTGTTGGAACCGTTACACATGCTCCTGCGTAAAGGTTGTGAATGGCTTTGGGGGGACTGTCAAGAACGGGCTTTCAATAAGGCGAGGAACCTGCTGTGTTCCAACAAACTGTTGACTTTGTATGACCCCTGTAAAAAACTGGTTTTAACGTTTGATGCATCGTCCTATGGGGTTGGGTGTGTGTTGCAGCAGGGTAATGACGACGGCCGACTCCAACCGGTGGCTTATGCCTCCAGGTCACTCTCCCAGGCAGAGCGTGGATACGGCATGGTCGAAAAGGAAGCACTCACTTGTGTTTACGGTGTGAAAAAAATGCACCAGTATCTTTTCGTTAGACAGTTCGAGCTAGAGACGGACCACAAGCCATTAACATCCCTGTTGTCCGACAGCAAGGCTGTCAACGCCAATGCGTCAGCTCACATACAGCGATGGGCTCTCACGCTGGCTGCGTATGACTACACCATACGGCACCGGCCAGGCACCAAAAATTGCGCTGACGCGCTCAGCAGGCTCCCACTGGCCACCACCGAGGGGGCAGCGGAGCAGAGCGCCGAGATGGTCATGGCCGTTGAGGTTTTTGACACTGCGGGCTCCTCCATCACAGCCCGCCAGATCAAACTCTGGACCAACAGGGAGCCCCTCCTGTCCACGCTAAAGAAATGTGTCCTGACTGGGGATTGGGCGCTTGCACACGAGGAGGTCAGACCGTTTCAGAGACGGATGGATGAGCTCTCCATCCAAGCCGACTGCCTGCTATGGGGCAGCCGGGTAGTCATGCCCCAGAAAGGAAGGGAAGTGTTCATCAAGGAACTCCACAGCGAGCACCCTGGCACCGTGTTAATGAAGGCCATTGCCCGGTCACATGTATGGTGGCCGGGGATTGACTCAGACCTGAACCAGGCCATGGTCACGTATTCACGTAGACTACGTGGGACCGTTCATGGGTAAAATGTTCCTGATCGATGTCGATGCATACTCGAAATGGATCGAGTGCATCATATTAAACTCGTGCACGACATCCATCACTGTGGAGAGTCTGTGTACGGTTTTCGCGACCCACAGCTTGCCGGACATTCTGGTCAGCGACAATGGTCCGTGTTTCACCAGCCATTAATTCCAGGAGTTTATGTCGGGCAATGGTATCAAACATGTCCGGACAGCGCCATTCAAGCCAGCTTCCAATGGCCAGGCGGAATGTGCGGTCCAAGTCATAAAACAGGGCAGGCTACGCATCCAAGGACCCTCCCTTCAGTACCGCCTATTGCGTCTCCTGCTGGCCTACAGGTCCCGCCCGCACTCGCTCACGGGATTCCCGCCAGCGGAACTCCTCATGAAACGCACGCTTAAAATGCGCTGTCCCTCATTCACCCAGCCCTGGCAGATATTGTTGAGGGCAAGCGCCAGTCCCAAACCGAGTTCCATGATCGAAACTCAAGGCGGAGGTGTATAGAAATGGATGACCCAGTATTTGTTCTTAACCATGCTTTGGGACCCAAGTGGCTTGAGGGCACAGTAATTGGCAAAGAAGGGAATAGGGTCATAGTGGTCAGACTAAACAATGGGCAGATATGCCGCAAACACTTGGACCAAGTAAAGAAAAGGTTCAGCATAGACACTGAGGAACCTGAAGAAGAGTGTGAGATGTCACCCACACCACTGCCACTGGACGAGCAACAAGGACAGTCCACAGCATGCACAGTCCCTGCGGCCAGCCCGGACAGGCCGGAATCACCTCAGGTGACAGAGACACATGCCAAGGCTCAGCCACCAGAGCCACAACTGCAGCGCTCCAGGAGAGAGCGTCGACCACCTGAAAGACTTAACCTTTGACACAAAAAGACGTGAGGGGGGAGGTGATGTCATGTATGTAGCCATCATGCAACGGTAATCTTCATGTAACTGTAACCTTCATGCAACTCCTGTACACTGTACTTATACCCTAGAAATGCACACCATGACCACAGGGGGTGAACTTGTGGGAGACACTCCTCACCTGGGCTTCCAGGTATAAAAGGGGTGCTCCCACCCAGGGTCAGCACCCCTTGGTCCTGGGAATAAAGGTTAAGGTCACGTAGTGACTGTGTCTACAGTACATGCCTCGTGTGAGTTTGTAGTCCGGTGCAGGGACACCACAAGTACCTTCACCACACGGACTGCAGCGGTTCAAGAAGGCAGCTCACCACCACCTTCTCAAGGGGCAATTAGGGATGGGCAATAAATGCCGGCCTTGCCAGCGACGCCCATAATCCCCTGAACAATTTTCTTTTAAATGAACATCACCACATAATTGCCTTGACATTAACCTTGAAGCGTTGCAGGTGACCTAAGGCATGGAGGGGAGCAGGGGGGGGTAAAGGCACTGTTACAGAGACAGCCAGAGCCGTTCTTTGGGCTATTCCTGGTTGTAACATAAAAGACCCATCGGAAAATCGAACCATGCAACCAAATGTCAAAAATAACAGCACTGAGGCCAGACACGACTTAAAAAATAATGGATAATCACCTACGCTGTATTGGGGATTTGATGAAAGACCAAAAAAAACAGATTGTAAATTGTGTATTCTAATAGGCTCAGTTCCCAGTACAAATGGAGTCAATTATATTTGACCACAATTTTCAGCCACAAGCTCATTTTACCGTTCCCAGAGCTTTTGTCAGTCACCGCCCCTCGTCCAACAGTGCACAACTTAGGAACTCTTCCATTACTGAAGGACATAATTAGCTGACATCTGGTCACGTGCCAGAGCATCCTTTGAGGGGATCTGCAGTCACAGATGGCTGTCCCGTATCAGAAGCTAAAGAATTCTATTCATTTTTTTTTCCCTTCACATCTTTCCTTTCAACGCCAGAGAAGACAGCCTTTGTATTTCCGGTGGTGGGTTCAAGCCCCACTCCAGAGACTAGAGTGACATCCCCAGTGCCAGTGCTGAGGGAGTGCTGCATTGTTGGAGGTGCCGTCTTTCGGATGAGACCTTAAACCGAGGCCCCCGCCTGCCCTCTCAGGCGGACGTAAAAGATCCCACGGCACTTGAAGTTCTCCCCAGTGTTCTGCGCCAATATTTCATCATCATCATTGGTAGTCCCTCGAAATCGAGGAAGACTTGCTTCCACTCCAAAAATAAGTTCTTAGAAACATAGAAACATAGAAACTAGGTGCAGGAGTAGGCCATTCGGCCCTTCGAGCCTGCACCACCATTCAATAAGATCATGGCTGATCATTCACCTCAGTACCCCTTTCCCGCTTTCTCTCCATACCCCTTGATCCCTTTAGCCGTAAAAGCCACATCTAACTCCCTCTTGAATATATCCAATGAACTGACATCAACAACTCTCTGCGGTAGGGAATTCCACAGGTTAACAACTCTCTGAGTGAAGAAGTTTCTCCTCATCTCAGTCCTAAATGACCTACCCCTTATCCTTAGACTGTGTCCCCTGGTTCTGACTGAACAGTCCAATATGGGAATTACAGTCTCTGTCACAGGTGGAACAGACAGTGGTTGAGGGAAAGGGTGGGTGGGACAGGTTTGCCGCACGCTCCTGCCGCTGCCTGCGCTTGTTTTCTGCATGCTCTCGGCGACGAGATTCGAAGTGTACAGCTCCCTCCCGGATGCTCTTCCTCCACTTAGGGCAGTCTTTGGCCAGGGACACCCAGGTGTCGGTGGGGATGTGCATTTTATCAAGGAGGCTTTGAGGGTGTCCTTGAAACGTTTCCTCTGCCCACCTGGGGATCGCCTGCATGTAGGAGTTCCGAGTAGAGCGCTTGCTTTGGGAATCTTGTGTCAGGCATGTGGACAATGTGGCCCTGCCCAGCGGTCGAGTGTGCTTAGTGCTTCGATGCTAGGGATGTGGGACTGGTCGAGGACACTAACGCTGGTGCGTCTGTCCTCCCAGGGGATTTGCAGGATCGTGTGGAGACATCATTGATGATATTCCTCCAGCGATTTGTGGTGTCTATGTATATGGTCCACTATTTCTCAATATTTATCCCGCACCCAACATCAGTAAAACAGATTATCTGGTTCTTATCACATTGCCGTTTGTGGAAGCTTCCTGTGCGCAAAGGAGATGCCGCACCTCCTACATTACAACGCTGACTACACTTCAAAAGAAGTAGTTAACTGGCAGTAAAGAACATAAGAATTAGGTGCAGGAGTCGGCCATTCGGCCCCTCGAGCCAGCTCTGCCATTCAATACAATCACGGCTGATCTTCGACCTCAACTCCACTTTCCCGCCCGATCCCCATATCCCTCGATTCCCTTAGTGGACAAAAATCTATCGATCTTAGCCTTCAATATATACTGAATGACTGAGCATCCACAGCCCTCTGGAGGAGAGAATTGCAAAGATTCACCACCCACTCAGTGAAGAAATTTCTCCTCATCTCGGTACAGATATGATGTAATTGGCATCACGGAGACATGGCTCCAGGGTGACCAAGGCTGGGAACTCAACATCCAGGGGTATTCAATATTTCGGAAGGATAGACAGAAAGGAAAAGGAGCTGGGGTGGCGTTGCTGGTTAAAGAGGAAATTAATGCAATAGTAAGGGAGGACATTACCTTGAATGATGTGGAATCGGTATGGGTGGAGCTATGGAAAACCAAAGGACAGAAAACGCTAGTGGGAGTTGTGTACAGACCACCGAACAGTAATGGTGAGGTTGGGGACAGCATCAAACAAGAAATTAGGGATGCGTGCAATAAAGGTACAGCAGTTATCATGGCCGACTTTAATCTACATATAGATTGGGCTAACCAAACTGGTAGCAATACGGTGGAGGAGAATTTCCTGGAGTGTATTAGGGATGGTTTTCTGCACCAATATGTCGAGGAACCAACTAGAGAGCTGGCCATCCTAGACTGGGTGATGTGTAATGAGAAAGGACTAATTAGCAATCTTGTTGTGCGAAGAGTGACCATAATATGGTAGCATTCTTTATTAAGATGGAGAGTGACACAGTTAATTCAAAGACTAGGATCCTGAACTTGGGGAAAGGTAACTTCGATGGTATGAGACGTGAATTGGCTAGAATAGACTGGCGAGTGATAATTAAAGAGTTGACGGTGGATAGGCAATGGCAAACATTTAAAGATCACATGGATGAACTTCAACAACTGTACATCCCTGTTGGGAGTAAAAATAAAACGGGAAAGGTGGCTCAACCATGGTTAACAAGGGAAATTAAGCATAATGTTAAATCCAAGGAAGGGGCATATAAATTGGCCAGAAAAAGCAGCAAACCTGAGGACTGGGGGAAATTTAGACTTCAGCAGAGGAGGACTAAGAGTTTAATTAGGAATGGGGTAATAGAGTATGAGAGAAAGCTTGCTGGGAACATAAAAACTGACTGCAAAAGCTTATATAGATATGTGAAGAGAAAAAATTAGTGAAGACAAACGTAGGTCCCTTGCAGTCAGATTCAGGTGAATTTATAATGGGAAACAAAGAAATATCGGACCAGTTAAACAAATACTTTGGTTCTGTCTTCACGAAGGAAGACACAAATAGCCTTCCGGAAATACGAAGGGACCGAGGGTCTAGTGAGAAGGAGGAACTGAAGGAAATCCTTATTAGGCGAGAAATTGTGTTAGGGAAATTGATGGGATTGAAGGCCGATATATCCCCGGGGCCTGATAGTCTGCATCCCAGAGTACTTAAGGAAGTAGCCCTAGAAAAAGTGGATGCATTGGTGATCATTTTCCAACAGTCTGTCGCTTCTGGGTCAGTTCCTATGCACTGGAGGGTAGCTAATGTAACACCACTTTTTAAGAAAGGAGGGAGAGAGAAGACCGGCAATTATAGACCGGTTAGCCTGATATCTGTAGTGGGGAAAATGTTGGAATCAATTATTAAAGATGAAATAGCAGCACATTTGGAAAGCAGTGACAGGATCGGTCCAAGTCAGCACGGATTTATGAAGGGGAAATCATGCTTGACAAATTTTCTAGAATTTTTTGAGGATGGAGCTGGTAGAGTGGACAAGGGAGAACCAGTGGGTGTGGTGTATTTGGACTTTCAAAAGGCTTTTGACAAGATCCCACACAAGAGATTGGTGTGCAAAATTAAAGCACATTGTATTAGGGGTAATGTACTAACATGGATAGAGAACTGGTTGGCAGACAGGAAGCAGAGAGTCGGGATTAACGGGTCCTTTTCAGAATGGCAGGCAGTGACTAGTTGGTGCCGCAGGGCTCAGTGCTGGGACCCCAGCTCTACAATATACATTAATGATTTAGTTGATGGAATTGAGTGTAATATCTCCAGGTTTGCAGATGACACTAAGCTGGGTGGCTGTGTGAGCTGTGAGAAGGACGCTTAAAGGCTGCAGGGCGACTTGGACAGGTTAGGTGAGTAGGGAAACGAGTGGCAGATGCAGTATAATGTGGATAAATGTGAGGTTATCCATTTTGGTGGCAAAAACACGAGGGCAGAATATTATCTGAATGGCGGCAGATTAGGAAAAGAGAAGGTGCAACGAGACCTGGGTGTCATGGTACATCAGTCATTGAAAGTTGGCATGCAGGTACAGCAGGCGGTGAAGAATGGTATGCTAGTCTTCATAGCTAGGGGATTTGAGTATAGGAGCAGGGAGGTCTTACTGCAGTTGTACAGGGCCTTAGTGAGGCCTCATCTGAAATATTGTGTTCAGTTTTGGTCTCCTAATCTGAGGAAGGACGTTCTTGCTATTGAGGGAGTGCAGCGAAGGTTCACCAGACTGATTCCCAGGATGACAGGACTGACACATGAGGAGAGACTGGATCGACTGGGTCTGTATTCACTGGAGTTTAGAAGGATGAGAGGGGATCTCATAGAAACATATAAAATTCTGACGGGACGGGAAAGGTTAGATGCAGGAAGAATGTTCCCGATGTTGGGGAGGTCCAGAACCAGGGGACATAGTCTAAGGATAAGGGGTAAGCCATTTAGGACTGAGATGAGGAGAAACTTCTTTACTCAGAGAGCTGTCAACCTGTGCAATTCCCTACCGCAGAGAGTTATTGATGCCAGTTTATTGGATATATTCAAGAGGGAGTTAGATATGGCCCATATTGCTAAAGGGATCAAGGGGTATGGAGAGAAAGCAGGAAAGGGGTACTGAGGTGAATGATCAGCCATGATCATAATGAATGGTGGTGCAGGCTCGAAGGCCGAATGGCCTACTCCTGCACCGATTTTCTATGTTTCTATGTTTCTAAATGGCCGACCCCTTATCCTGAGACTGTGACCACTGGTTCTAGACTCTCCAAGTCTGGGGGAAACATCCTCCCTGCATCTACCCTGTCAATCCCCCTCAGAATCTTGTATGTTTCAATGAGATCACCTCTCATTCCTCTAAACACCAAACAGTGTGGACCAAATCTACTCAACCTCTCCTCATAGGACAGCTCTCTCATCCCAAGGATCAATCTAGTGCTTTAGAACCATCCTCAGGTAGTGACAGGCACGGTATCAATGACATTTCTTTCTTTTGTTGTATCTGCTTCAGTCAGTATAAAGGTTTACATATAAATCAACCCACAACAGTAACTACACTTCAAAAAGTACTTCATTGGTCATGTGGCTGAGGTGCGGCGAATGTTTGTGGCGGGGGAGCGGTGAGGGATCGTGGCGGCGGAACGGCGAGAGATCGTGGCGGGGAAGCGGTGAATGGGGGTACGGGGCCCAGGAGAGGCGAGGGCCCAGGGGCAGCACGGGCCCAGCCCACACTGCGATATGTGTGCGCACTGGGTCAGTGCAGCAGAGCTGGTCTCCAGTCGTCCTGGTTAACCCTTGCCACTGGACCAAGACCTAGCTCTGTCAAGCCCATGTGGTGGCTGGTGTGCAACGGTCACCCCACGTTAAAAAAATCCACACACAGGCATCTTCCACCCTTCAACATGTAGTTCGGGATTTGGAATATTAGGTCCTTCATTGAAACACCTGTGAACTCATCCCTTTTTGGCGTGGAAGCAAGTCATCCTCGATACGAGGGACCACCTAAGAAGGAGAAAAAGGATGGGTGAGGGGGGCTGGGTGTGAGTTAAGACACGGGCAGACGAGTTTTGGATCACCTCTAGCTTACGTAGGGTAGAATGTGGGAGGCCGGCCAGGAGTGCGTTGGAATAGTCAAGTCTCGAAGCCGACTGGCCTGCTCCTGCACCTATTTTCTGTTTCTATGTTTCTATGTCACAAAGTCACGGATGAGGGCTTCAGCAGCTGATGAGCTGAGACAGGGGCGGAGACGGGCGATGTTTCGGACATGGAAATTTACCAGACGGTAACAATGTATTAGAACAGCGCGAAATTTGCATTGCAACTATAAATATGCATACTTTGTGAAATTCACTCGAACGCTATAAATTCCCTAAAGGATAAAAAAAGAACAAAAGGACAATCTGATGATTCAAAGAGCTTTGTGAATAAATACTGCTTATAAATAATCTAAGCTGCATTTAGAAAATGGTCCGAGTCACATTTTAAAATATCTTTGCAATTAGCCCGACTATATTGTTTCTATCAGAGACAATTAGTTTGGTACAATACAATATAAGTTGATTTCTGAAAATAGAATTCATTTATTTTCCTAGCAGCCCTATTAGTTATCACAATCACAAGTTTAATTATTGCCCCATCATTTTTCCTTCTGATTAAAACACAGAATAAACCAGTTTTGAATTAATTTAACTTTACAACAATTCTGTGCTTGTTTTAATAATACAGCAAGTATACAATTGACTCCAAATAAACCCATCAAACCATGGATTCTTGGCTCTGACAGGAGTATCTATGTTGGTACTTAACGTGCCAGCAAAAATGGGTCTTAGTAGCAATTTGTTTAAACCTCTGTTGCTTGTACCTTCTCATCCTTGTTTTCAAATCCTTCCATGGGCCTCGCACCCCCCCCTCCCTCCCTATCTTTGCAATCTCCTCTAGCCCCACAACTGAGATCTCTGCGCTCCTCCAACTCTGGCCTCTCGAGCATTTCCCTGATTTTAATCGCTTCACCATCGGTGGCCGTGCCTTCAGCTGCCTGGGCCCCAAGCTCTGGAATTCCCTCCCTAAACCTCGCCACCTCTCCACCTCTCTCTCCTCCTGTAAGCCGCTCCTTAAAACCTACCTCTTTGACCAAGCATTTGGTCATCTGCCCTAATATCTCCTTCTGTGGCACAGGGTGGTGTAAAATTTTGTTTGATAACGCTCCTGTGACGTTTTTCGATGTTACTATATAAATGCAAGCTGTTATTGTTCTTGTGTGTGTATCTCACCCTCAACAAGCTCCCCGCTGGAGTGGAGCTAAACTATGGGACAAACGGGAAATTGTTCAACCTCCAGTCCAGATCCAAGGTCGTTTCAACCTCTGTCATTGAATTACAGTATGCAGACAACGCCTGCGTCTGCGCAAACTCGCAGGCCGAACTCCAAACCATCGTTGACACCTTCTCTGAAGCGTATGAGAGTATGGGACTTGCATTAAATATCCATAAGACAAAGGTCCTCTACCAACCTGACCGTACCACAACAGTACTGCTCCCGATTATCAAGATCCCGATGTTCCCGATGTTGGGGAAGTCCAGAGCCAGGGGTCACAGTCTAAAGATAAGGGGGAAGCCATTTAGGACCGAGATGAGGAGAAACTTTTTCACCCAGAGGGTGGTGAACCTGTGGAATTCTCGACCACAGAAAGTCGTTGAGGCCAATTCACTGGATATATTCAAGAGGGAGTTAGATGTGGCCCTTACGGCTAAAGGGATCAAGGGGTATGGAGAGAAAGCAGGAAAGGGGTACCGAGGTGAATGATCAGCCATGATCTTATTGAATGGTGGTGCAGGCTCGAAGGGCCGAATGGCCTACTCCTGCACCTATTTTCTATGTTTCTATGTGTCCGTGACAACACTTTGGACAACGTGGACCACTTCCCATACCTCGGGAGCCTACTGTCAACAAGGGCAGACATCGATGACGAGGTCCAATACTGCCTTCAGTGCGCCAGTGCAGCCTTCGGTCGCCTGAGGAAGAGAGTGTTTGAAGACCAGAACCTCAAACCCGGCACCAAGCTCATGGTCTACAGAGCAGTCGTGATACTCGCCCTCCTATATGCTTCAGAGACATGGACCATGTACAGCAGGCACCTCAAAGCACTGGAGAAGTACCACCAACGCTGCCTCCACAAGTGCTCTCGCTCAGGCCAACAGCCCCAGCATCGAAGCTCTGACCACGCTCGATCAGCTCCGATATCCGATACTAGACTCCCGACACAAGCGCTCTAATCGGAGCTCCGACACGGCAAGTGAGCCCCAGGAGGGGCAGAGCAAACGTTTCAAGGAACACCCTGAAATTCTCCTTGAAAAGGTGCAACATCCCCACCGACACCTGGGAGTCCCTGGCCCAAAGTGGAGGAGAAGCATCCGGGAGGGCGCCGAACACCTCGACTCTCTTCGCCGGGAGCACGCAGAAGCCAAGCGCAAACAGCGGAAGGAGCGTGCGGCAAAGCAGACTGCCCACCCACCTCGTCCCTCCAACCACCGTCTGCCCCACCTGTGACAGAGTCTGTGGGTCCCGCATTGGTCTCATCATTCAGGGGGTTAGAGTATAAAAGCAGAGAAATCCTGCTACAACGGAGTACTGAAATTGCATGTTCAGCCATGAACTCATTGAATGGTGGTGCAGGCTAGAAGGGCCGAATGGCCTACTCCTGCACCTATTTTCTATGTTTACAGGGTATTGATGAGGCCACACGTGGAGTACTGCATACAGTTTTGGTCTCCATATTTACGAAAGGATATACTTGCATTGGAGGCTGTTCGGAGAAGGTTCACTAAGTTGATTCCGGAGATGAGGGGGTTGACTTATGAGGAAAGGTTGAGTAGGTTAGGCCTCTACTCATTGGAACTCAGAAGAATGAGAGGTGATCTTATTGAAACTTATAAGATAATGAGGGGGCTCAACGAGGTGGATGCAGAGAGGATATTTCCACTCATAGGGGAAACTAAAACTAAAACTAGGGGACATGCTCTTAGAATAAGGGGCCGCCCATTTAAAACTGAGATGAGGAGAAATTTCTTCTCTCAGAGGGTTGTAAATCTATGGAATTCTCTGCTGTGGAGGCTGGGTCATTGAATATATTTAAGGCGGAAATAGACAGATTTTTGAGTGATAAGGGAGTAAAGGGTTATGGAGAGCGGGCAGGGAAGTGGAGCTGAGTCCATGATCAGATCAGCCATAATTGTGTTAAATGGCGGAGCAGGCTCGAGGGGCTGAATGGCCGACTCCTGCTCCTATTTCTATTGTTCTTAGAATTCATGTTAGTGTGGAAGCAAGTCATCCTCGACTCCAGGGGACTGCCTAAGAAGAAGAGAATATTTTCCATACATATTTCAAAAACTGCAAAGGACACTAATACTTCAATAAGCAATCTAGTGTCTCATTACCGCTGAGTTCTAACTCATGCAATCATTTCATTCTGCCTTTCGGCATTTATTGGCTTGGAACACTGTTGGTCTGAGTTATATAAACGGTTCTAAATACAATAAGAGAAACATTTACATTTTTATTGATATCTATCAGCTGTTGCTTGTTGCTATATTTTATGCTTCAAGTCTGTTTTAGAGACAGTCTGTTTAATGACTCAAGAGTCTGGTTACTGTAAACTCACTCAGATGCAACCTGATCCATCTTTATTCCAGCCCGAGAGTGCCAGCGGGACAAAGATACCCAGCTTATATACCGGTGACCAATATACTGTATGCCACATGCATACAGCCCGATGACCTCCGACCGCGGCGCCCTCTGGTGTCTGGTGACCCCCAAGCATTAATACATATCAACATCCCCCTTTTAAAATCTTAACAACAATCTTTTTACAAATTAAGATGGTGTGGGACTTTCCTCTCACGAGTTGATCGTCTCAGTTCAACTTTGACTCTGGGCGAGCGTTCTGATTCCGTTGAGACTGAGGGCTGAGTAGCCGATCTGATGGGAGTGGTCATGACCACATCAGAGACTGAAGGTTCAGAGTCAGTAATGTCAGCAGAGTCCTCTGATGAGTGAACAATGGTTGGTTGGTCACTGACCGCATCTTCCTCACTCGGTTCCAGTTCATCCGTGCGCCGCAGTTTAACCTGGTCAAGGTGTTTCCTGCATGTTTGCCCATTCTTGAGCACGACAATAAACACTCTGTTACCCTCCTTGGATCTTGACCATAATTCAGTACATAAACCGGATCGTTGACCGAGATGTCAAATGACACGGCAACATGATCATGACACCATTGCTGACTTTGACGTCTGTTTTCAACACGATCATTCAAATCAGGATGAACAAGAGAAAGCCAGGTCTTGAGATTTCTCTTCATCAGTAGTTCAGCAGGAGGAACCCCAGTAAGCGTATGAGGTCTTGACCTGTAACTGAGCAATATACATGACAACCGTCTCTGCAGTGAACCCTGAGTTACGCGTTTCATACTTTGCTTGATCATTTGAATGGCACGCTCTGCTTGACCATTAGAAGCAGGCTTGAATGGAGCTGATCTCACATGTCTGATGAAATTGAGTTTCATGAACTCCTGGAACTCAAGACTTGTGAAGCAAGATCCGTTGTCGCTCACAACAATGTCAGGCAAACCACGAGTAGCAAACATGATACGAAGGCTGTCAATGGTAGCTGCAGACGTTCTGAATGACATAATAACACACTCTATCTGTTATATATGTGGACATGTATTTACTCTGTATAGCCACCAGAGGGCTCACTCCCCGGAGTCCCAAGGGATCCCATAATCCCTTGGGAGCACAGAAATTTAAGAAGGCTTCAAAGGTTGGCGAGGCACTCTGGAGACCTGCAATAAAAGACTAAGGTCACACTTTACTTTGAGCTCACAGTGTTCAGTCTGACTCTTTCTCCATACACAACAACTGGCGACGAGATACAGCGTACTCAAAGATGCAGAGAACAGTCGGCAGCCTGGAGAAATTTTCGGAGGGAGATGATTGGGAAACTTTTGTGGAGCGACTTGACCAATACTTTATGGCCAACGAGCTAGATGGGGAAGAGAGCGCTGCCAAACATAGAGCCTTCCTCCTCACCATCTGTGGGACACCAACGTACGGCCTCATGCAGAATCTGCTCACTCCCACGGAGAAATCATACGACGATTTGTGCATACTGGTCCGAGAGCATTTGAACGCGAAGGAAAGCGTTCTGATGGCGAGGTACCGGTTCTACACCTACAAAAGGTCTGAAGGCCAGGAAGTGGCGAGTTATGTCGCCGAGCTGGACATTGCGAATTTGAAGGATATTTCAAGCACATGCTCAGAGACTTTTTCGTACTTGGCATTGGCCACGAAACCATACTTCGTAAACTTTTGACTGTAGAGACCCCAACCTTGAGTAAGGCCATAGCGATAGCCCAGGCGTTCATTGCCACCAGTGACAATACTAAGCAAATCTCTCAGCACAAAAGTGCTGCTACAAATACTATGAACAAAGTGATGTTGTTTTCGAATCGTAACGCACAGGGCAGGTCACACATACCTGCAGTCTCAGAGTCCACCATCAAGGGTGATGAATACAAGGCCATTAACACCTTGTTGTCGCTGCGGGGGTGACCATCGAGTCCATTCATGTCGATTCAAAGGATGCGTTTACAAGGGCTGTAGAACAATGGGATAACTCTAACTACTGTGCAGGTGATCTGCTAGGCCTGTTAAACCTGCAAACCACCACGTTGCAGAGGAGGACAGATCCACGGAGGATCACAACGAAACAGAACCTCTGATAGAGGAGGCAGAGGTACATGGGGTGCACACATTCACCACGAATTGTCCCCCGATAATGCTGAACGTTGAACTAAATGGACTCCTGGTGTCAATGGAGCTGGATACGGGCGCGAGCCAGTCCATCATGGGCAAAAAGACTTTCAAAAGGTTGTGGTGGAACAAGGCCTCAAGGCTAGTCTTAACTCCAGTTCGCACAAAGCTAAGAGCTTACACGAAAGAACTGATTCCTATAATCGGCAGTGCTACCATAGAGGTCTCCTACGATGGAGCGGTGCACAAGCTACTACTCTGGGTGGAACCGGGTGATGGTCCCACGCTGCTCGACAGGAGTTGGCTGGGAAAGGTACGCTGGAACTGGGATGACATCCGAGCGTGATCGCCCACTGACGACACTTCATGTGCCCAGGTCTTAAACAAATTTCCTTCGCTGTTCAAACCAGGCATCGGGAAATTCCAAGGAGCAAAGGTGCAGATCCACCTAATTCCGGGGGCACGACCCATCCATCACAAGGCGAGAGTACCGTACATGATGAGAGAAAGGGTAGAGATCGAGCTCGACTGGCTGCAAAGAGAGGGCATCATCTCACCGATCGAGTTCAGCGAGTGGGCCAGTCCTATCGTCCCAGTCCTCAAGGGAGATGGCACTATCAGAATCTGAGGCGATTACAAAGTAACTATCAATCGTTTCTCCCTGCAGGATCAATACCCACTACCAAAGGCCGACGACCTCTTTGCAACACTGGCGGGAGGAAAGACATTCACGAAGCTGGATCTGACTTCAGCCGACATGACGCAGGAACTGGGGGAATCATCGAAGACCCTCACCTGCATCAACACACACAAAGGTCTTTTTGTTTATAACAGATGCCCGTTTGGAATCAGATCAGCGGCGGCGATATTCCAGAGAAACATGGAAAGTTTACTGAAGTCGGTCCCGCACAACGTGGTCTTCCAGGACAACATCTTGGTCACAGGTCGGAACATAGTCGAGCACCTGCAGAACTTGGAGGAGGTTCTTAGTCGACTCAACTGCGTGGGGCTCAGGTTAAAATGCTCAAAGTGCATTTTCCTTGCGCCTGAAGTGGAGTTCCTGGGAAGAGTATTGCGGCGGACGGCATCAGGCCCACCAACACGAAGACAGAGGCAATCGAGAACGCACCGAGGCTACAGAACGTGACAGAGCTGCAGTCGTTTCTGGGACTCTTGAACTACTTTGGTAACTTCTTACCGGGTCTCAGCACCCTGTTCGAACCACTAAATGTCTTATTACGAAAAGGGGGTGAATGGGTTTGGGGCAAAAGCCAAGAAAATGCCTGTGTAAAAGCGAGAAAATTGTTATGCTCAAACAAATTGCTTGTGTTGTATGATCCATGTAAACGCTTGGTACTAGCATGTGATGCGTCGTCATATGGCGTCGGGTGTGTATTGCAACAAGCTAATGATTTCGGGAAACTGCAACCGGTTGCTTATGCATCCAGCAGTCTGTCTAAGGCCGAGAGAGCCTACAGCATGATTAAAAAAGAAGCGTTAGCGTGTGTCTATGGGGTAAAGAAAATGCATCAATACCTGTTTGGGCTAAAATTCGAATTGGAAACTGACCATAAGCCACTTATATCCCTGTTTTCCGAGAGTAAAGGGATAAATACCAACACATTGGCTCGCAACCAGACATGGGCGCTCACGTTGTCCGCATATAACTACGCCATCCACCACAGGCCAGGCGCAGAAAACTGCGCCGATGCTCTCAGTAGGCTGCCATTGCCCACCACAGGGGTGGAAATGGCGCAGCCCACAGAGCTAGCCTTGGTTATGGAAGCATTTGAGAGTGAGCAATCATCCGTCACTGCCCGGCAGATCAAAACCTGGACAAGCCAGGACCCCTTATTATCTCTAGGCAAAAGCTGTGTGCTTCACGGGAGCTGGTCCAGTGTCCCAGTGGAAATGCAGGAAGAGAATAAGCCGTTCCAGCGCCGAAAAGATGAAATGTCTAACAAGGCAGACTGCCTTCTGTGGGGTAATTGAGTAGTGGTCCCCAAGAATGGCAGAGACACCTTCATCAATGACCTCCACAGTACCCACCCAGGCATCATAATGATGAAAGCGATAGCCAGATCCCACGTGTGGTGGCCCGATATCGATGTAGACTTAGAGTCCTGCGTTCACAGATGTAATACATGCTCGCAGTTAAGCAATGTACCCAGGGAGGCGCCGCTAAGTTAATGGTCTTGGCCCTCCAAACCGTGGTTTAGGGTACACGTGAACTGTGCAGACCCATTCTTGGGTAAAATGTTCTTTGTGGTTGTAGACGCGTACTCCAAGTGGATTGAATGTGAGATAATGTCGGCTAGCACGTCCGCTGCCACTACTGAAAGCCTGTGGGCCATGTTTGCCACACACGGCTTACCCGATGTCCTGGTGAGCGACAACGGGCCATGTTTTACCAGTGCTGAGTTCAAAGAATTCATGACCCACAACGGGATCAAACATGTCACATCTGCCTTGTTTAAACCAGCGTCCAATGGTCAGGCAGAGAGAGCAGTGCAAACCATCAAGCAAGGCTTGAAGAGGGTAACTGAAGGCTCACCACAGACTCGCCTATCCCGAGTTCTGCTTAGCTACCGCATGAGACCACACTCACTCACTGGGATCCCACCTGCTGAACTGCTCATGAAAAGAGCACTTAAGACAAGGCTCTCGTTCGTTCACCCTGATCTACATGAACAGGTAGAGAGCAGGCGGCTTCAACAAAGTGCATACCATGATAGCGCAAATGTGTCACGCGATATTCTGTATTTGTATTAAATTATGGACAAGGTCCCAAGTGGCTTCCCGGCACTGTCGTTGCCAAAGAGAGGAGCAGGGTGTTTCGGGTCAAACTTTCAAATGGACTCATTCACCAGAAATACTTGGACCAAATCAAACTCAGATTCACGGACTATCCTGAGCAACCCACCTTGGACCCTACCTTTTTTGATCCCCCAACACACACACCAGTGGGAACCGACACCACGGTTGACCACGAAGCAGAACCCATCATCCACAGCAGCCCTGCAGGGCCCAACACACCAGGCAGCCCAGCAAGGCCAGCTGCACAGCAGCCCAGCGAGGACCCAAGAAATGATTCAACAACACCAGCTTTCACACCGAGACGATCAACCAGGGCAAGAAGGGCCCCAGATCGATTCACATTGTAAATTGTTACACTATTGACTTTGGGAGGGAATGTTGTTATATATGTGGACTTGTATTTACTCTGTACAGCCACCAGAGGGCTTATTCCTCAGAGTCCCAAGGGATCCCATAATCCCTTGGGAGCACAGTACTTAAGGAGGCTTCACAGGTTGGAGAGGCACTCTGGAGACCTGCAATAAAAGACTACGGTCACACTTTAATTTGAGCTCACAGTGTTCAGTCTGACTCTTTCTCCATACACAACACTATCCACTTAGAAAATGCATCTATTATGACAAAAAATATCTTTCCTCGGTGCGGGCCCGCAAAATCGATGTGTATCCTTGACCATGGTTTAGATGGCCACGACCAAAGACTCAGTGGAGATTCCGCTGGTACTTTACTTAGCTGCATGCAAGTATTGCACTGATGCACGCATGATTCCAGATCAAATTCCATGCCACCATACATGAGACCTAGCAATGGACGTCATCATGACAATACCAGGATGAGTGCTATGAAGTTCACGTACAAAATTTTCTCGACCTTTCTCAGGCATGATTACACGATTACCCCACAGTAAACATTCCGACTGAATGGACAGCTCATCCTTGCGATGGTTGTAAGGTTTGGTCTCCTCACGCATCTCCATAGGTATGGCAGACCAATCACCACTGAGTACACACCGTTCCACAACCGATAAAATAGGGTCATGGCTGGTCCAGATCCTAACATGTTGAGCAGTGACAGGGTTTCCTTCACTCTCAAAAGCATCCATTACTAAGAGTAGATCTGCAGGTTGAGGCATTTCCATCTCAGTTGTGGGTAAGGGCAGACGACTCAGTGCATCGGCACAATTCTCAGTGCCAGGTCTATGATGGATGACATAATCATAGGCAAACAATGTCAGTGCCCACCTTTGAATACGGGATGATGCATTGGTATTAATACCTTTGTTTTCCGCAAACAATGAAATGAGTGGCTTGTGATCCATTTCTAGTTCAAAACGAAGACCAAACAGGTACTGGTGCATTTTTTTTACCCCATACACACAGGCCAAAACTTCTTTCTCTACCATACTGTAAGCTCTTTCTGCTTTAGGCAGACTTCTCGAAGCATACGCAACAGGTTGTAGCTTGCCCGATTCATTTGCTTGTTGGAGTACGCAGCCAACCCCATATGATGAAGCATCACAGGCCAATACAAGACGCTTACACGGATCATAATGAACAAGCAACTTGTTTGAACATAGCAGATTCTTGGCTTTCTCAAACGCTCTATCTTGAGATGCACCCCAGACCCAGTTGTCGCCTTTTCTTAGTGTCATCATCATAGGCAGTCCCTCGGAATCGAGGAAGACTTGCTTCCACTCCTAAAGTGAGTTATTTGGTGGCTGAACAGTTCAACACATTAGTAACACATGCAGTGGCTCTAGTAAAATGCTCAATCTGGGTAAGAAATTACCAAAGTAGTTGAGTAGCCCAAAGAACGAACGCAGTTCCATCACATTCTGAAGGCTGGGTGCATTTTTGATGGCCTCGGTTTTTGAATCAGTGAGCCTGATGCCATCAGCAGCAATCTTCCTCCCGAGGAATTCGACTTCAGGTGCCATGAATACACACTTCAAGCGTTTCAGCCTGAGTCCCACTTTATCCAGACACTGTAGGAAACTTTTTCAATACTTGAGCACACTTAGTATGATCCACCGAGGACAACATCTTGACATCATTCCAGTTCAGCTTGATTTTCTCGAGCCAATTCCTGCCGGACAGCGTTGGACCATTACCTGGGACAATCCATAATGGTAGCTCGTGAACCACACCAGTCATATGAAACCTTGATTGCTGCACTGCCGAGCACTGTTTTGAGTTCCTTAGTGTAAGTACGCAACCCGGCATTGAGTGGACTCAGCTTCGGTTTCGCAGCCTTAGTATCCCACAGCTTGTCGAATGTCCTTTAGCTCATTATCGACTGGCTCGCACCCTTGTTCAGCTATGTTGATACAGGCACGCCATTCAGCTTCACATTACCGACTATCAGCTGGCTCTTGCTCAGGAACGAATACAGTCCATTCACTTCCTCCTCCGGTTGCATATCCGGGCCATCACTGAACTGGTCCTCATCAACCAAGTGGTGAGCCGCACCACGCTTGCTCCATTATGGACACATCCTGTGAAGATGCCCCACTTTCGAACATCCATCGCATGAGTATTGTCTAAACCGACACTGATGAGGCTGACGATTGCCCCCACAACGCCAACAGGGTGAAATCTGGATCGAACCAGTTGGTGGGCTCTGAGCAGCGGCAGGTTTTGCGTAAGCAGCGCTGCCCGAAGACGACGCCATCTTGTTTACAGTACTTGCCGTGGAACTCCGACTCGTCGATGATATCTGCCTCAAATTATCATCCGTCATCATGCATGCCTGGGCAGTCGCGGTGGCCTTTTTCAAGTCCAGCGTCTCTGCAGCCGACAGCTTCCTGAGGATCGCATCACGGCTGATGCCTATCACGAAGATATCACGCAGCATGTCTTCCAGCATGTTCCCGAACTTACACGGCTCAGCAAGACGTCGCAGGTCGGTGACAAATCCCGACACGTCCTGGCCCTCAGCACGAACACGCGTGTAGAAACGGTAGCGTGATATGATGGTCCCCTCTTGTGGCTTCAGATGGTTACCCACCAACGTACACAATTCCTCGACCCTTTTTCTGCCGGACGTACAGGCGAGAGAAGATTCTTCATGAGGTCGTAAATTGTCGGACCACAAACGATGAGGAGAACTGCCCTGCGCTTAACTGCGTAGGCCCCTGCCTCCAGGCCATTGGCCACAGAATACTGATACAGGGGGTCGACAAAATCCACCCAATCCTCGCCCTCCATGAATCTCTCCAGGATTCCAACAGTGCCCATTGTGCATGCGAAGGTTCTTAAATTACCTCGTCGCCAATTGTAATGACTCAAGAGTCTGGTTACTGTAATCTCACTCCGGTGCAACCTGATCCATCTTTATTCCAGCCCGAGAGTGCCAGCGTGATAGAGACACCCAGCTTATATACAGGTGACCAAGCACACGTGCCACATGCATACAGCCCGATGACCTCCGACCGCGGCGCCCTCTGGTGTCGGGTGACCCACAAGCATTAATACATAACAGTCTGCTCACAGACATTTTCCACAAACATAGGAGCAGGAGGAGGCCATTCAGCCCCTTGAGCCTGTTCCACCATTCAATGAAATCCTGGCTGATCTGTTTTTTAACTCCATCTACCCGCCTTGGTTCCGTAATCCTTACCGAATGAAAATCTATCAATCTTGGGTTTTAACTTTTCAATTGGCCCGCCCAGCCTCAACAGCTTTTTGCAGACGAGAGAGTTCCAGATTCCCACTGCCCTTTGTGTGAAGAAGTGCTTCCTGCCATCACCCCTGAACGGCCTGGCTCTAATTTTAAGGTTACACCCCCTTGTTCTGGACTCCCCCCACCAGAGGAAATAGTTTATCTCTCTCTATCCTATCAACTCCTTTAATCATCTTAAACATCCCAATTAGGTCACCTCTTAACCTTCTATAATCAATGGAGTCTTCGTCTTCGTATCGAGGATGACTTGCTTCCACGCCGGAAAGGGATGAGTTCACCGGTGTTTCAATGAAGGACCTAATATTCCAGATCCCGAACTCCATGTTGAAGGGTGGAAGATGCCAGTGGGTGGATTTTTTTAACGTGGGGTGACCGTTGCACACCAGCCACCACACGGGCTTGACAGAGCTAGGTCTTGGTCCAGGGGCAAGGGTTAACCAGGACGACTGGAGACCTGCTCTGCTGCACGGACCTAGTGCGCACACATATCGCAGTGTGGGCTGGGCCCGTGCTGCCCCTGGGCCCTCGCCTCTTCTGGGCCCCGAACTCTCGCCTCTCCTGGGCCCCGATCACATCCCTCTATGATGACTTGTCGCTCCTTTGTCCCGACCTCGCCGCTCCTGCTGTATCTCCTGCTCCTGCTCCAATCACTGACCTGGACCTTGGTGATGTCCAATCCAGTCGCCCTCTTCGCTGCCGTCGCCCTCTTGCACCAGCTCGCGCTGCACCCTGAAGTGGTACACCGCCACACTGCTCCATGGGCCACTCGCCGTTTGGCAGAATGTCATGCGAACACATAGCAGGGAAGTAGCAGCCATTATGTTGCAGAGGCAAACCCTTCATCATTTTTGCGCTGGAAAGGAAACGCCAACAGAACACAAGCCTAGTCTACGCTACCTTGCCTCGTATCGTTCTGGTGAATCTGTGTTGCTCCCCCTCCGAGGCCGATATATCCTCCCTGAGGGGCGGGGTCTAGAACTGAACCCAGTTACTCCCGATGAGGTCTGACCTGATGTGTAACTTCCAACCCTTTGTATTCCAGCCCCCTTGAGATAAACTCTATGTTGGACTGAGAATCATAGAAATTTACAGCACAGGAGGCCATTCAGCCCATTGTGTCTGTGCCAGGAAACATAGAAACATAGAAAATAGGTGCAGGAGTAGGCCATTCGGCCCTTTGAGCCTGCACCACCATTCAATAAGATCATGGCTGATCATTCACCTCAGTACCCCTTTCCTGCTTTCTCTCCATATCCCTTGATCCCTTTAGCCGTAAGGGCCACATCTAACTCCCTCTTGAATATATCTAATGAACTGGCCTCAACAACTTTCAATAGTAGAGCATTCCACAGGTTCACAATTCTCTGAGTGAAGAAGTTTCTCCTCATCTCCGTCCTAAATGGCCTATCCCTTATCCTTAGACTGTGACCCCTGGTTCTGGACTTCCCCAACATCGGAAACATTCTTCCTGCATCTAACCTGTCCAATCCCTTTCATTCTTCTAAGTTCCAGTGGATATAAGCCTAGTCGATCCAGTCTTTCTTCATATGTCAGTCCTGCCATCGCGGGAATCAGTCTGGTGAACCTTCGCTGCACTCACTCAATAGCAAGAATGTCCTTCCTCAGATTAGGAGATCGAAACTGTACACAGTATTCAAGGTGTGGCCTCACCAAGGCCCTGTACAACTGCAATAAGACCTCCCTGCTCCTATACTCAAATCCTCTCGCTATGAAGGCCCACATACCATTTGCCTTTATCACCGCCTGCTGTACCTGCATGCCAACTTTCAATGACTGATGTACCAGGTCTCGTTGCATCTCCCCTTTTCCTAATCTGTCACCATTCAGATAATATCCTGCCTTCCTGTTTTTGCCACCAAAGTGGATAACCTCACATTTATCCACATTATACTGCATCTGCCATGCATTTGCCCACTCACCTAACCTGTGCAAGTCACCCTACAGCCTCTTAGCGTCCTCCTCACAGCTCACACTGCCACCCAGCTTAGTGCAAACTTGGAGATATTACATTCAATTCCTTCGTCTAAATCATTAATGTATGTTGTAAATAGCTGGGGTCCCAGCACTGAGCCCTGCAGTACCCCACTAGTCACTGCCTGTCATTCTGAAAAGGACCCATTTATCCCGACTCTCTGCTTCCTGTCTGCCAACCAGTTCTCTATCCACGTGAATACATTACCCCCAATACCATGTACTTTAATTTTGCACACCAATCTCTTGTGTGGGACCTTGTCAAAAGCCTTTTGAAAGTCCAAATACACCACATCCACTGGTTCTCCCTTATCTACTCTACTAGTTACATCCTCAAAAAATTCCAGAAGATTTGTCAAGCCTGATTTCCCTTTCATAAATCCATGCTGACTTGGATCGATCCTGTCACTGCTTTCCAAACATGCTGCTATTACATCTTTAATAATTGATTCCACACTGAAGTTGCATGATCAGCCATGATTATATTTAATGGTTGTGCAGGCTCGAAGGGCCGAATGGGAAGAAGAATTAAAGTGATTTTACTACATGTCATATCTGACCTGGGAATGTTAATCCTTAATCAGGAGCACATAGTGCAAATGTGTCTAATTCTCAACATTAAAGTCCCTCACCCTAATGAATAAACAAAATCATACACATTTAAAAAGAAGAATATTCTAACTCTGCCTCATTTGAAATTGTAATGTGTTTTTATTATCCCTGAATAACGATCTTATTTTAATATTAATGCTGTGCGGTCTTGACTTGTGCTTACGAAAGCATTCACAACCATCGTTCATTGGTATTCTATTTGTTTACCCTTGCACCAATATGTAAATTCTCACAAAGTGAAATGTTTCCCTCACAGCGATCGGAGATGCTGGGTCAGTTTTCGTTTGAACAGACGAGGCTAAGGGTTGACCTGATTGAGGTGCATAAAATGATGAGGGGCCTGGATAGAGTGGATAGGAAGGACCTGTTCCCCTTGGCAGAGGGGTCATCAACCAGGGGACGTAGATTTAAAGTAATTGGGGGGAGGTTTAGAGGGGATTTGAGGGGAAATGCCTTCACCCAGAGGGCGGTGGGGGTCTGGAACTCACGGCCTGAAAGGGTGGTAGAGGCAGAAACCCTCACCACATTTAAAAAGTACTTGGATGTGCACCTGAAGTGCCGTAACCTACAGGGCTACGGACCGAGAGCTGGAAAGTGGGATTAGGCTGGGTAGCTCTTGGTCGGCCGGCGTGGACACGATGGGCCGAAATGGCCTCCTTCCGTGCTGTAACTTTCTATGATTCTGTGATTGACTGGGAGCGTACAATTTCAGATTCCGAATCTGACGCAAGTGGCAGGCAGTCGAAACAAGTGGAGCGAGGATTCACTGACTTCTCCGGCAGAGTTCGAAAGCAGCGCACGTTCCCACAACAATGGAACAAACCTATCAAAAGGAAATCATAAAGGGAGGCTGGGTTCTCTTGACGTTTATTGAATTTGACCTGACCGCCAAACCCCTCCCCCGTCCCCACAAACAAATTGTCTTACAGCATCCAATTATCCGAGAGGAAATAAAAGAAGCTCAAGCGAATTGGAAAGGCTCTAACCGGTTGCAATGGGCCAGGAGCAGGCAGAAGGTTGCTAACTCAGATCTTCACTCCCACCCACCCAGTTCAGTCAGTCGCTAAGCGGCTCTCATAAGTGAGATGAATGAGATAACAAGTGTTCCCTTATAGACCCCATTACCTTTTATTCTCTGTTATTTGCTTCAGAACTTTTATGTGCATATCGTCAGAAGTGAACAAAATAAAAGCAGGATCAGCGAAATGTAGTTTGCTTCGACTGGGACCTTGTGCTGAAGAATCGAACTGTGGCCTTCCTATTACGCTGTATATATTGCAATTCAGAGGTGTCGTCAATTCCATCATGGTGATTACGACCAACCAGCATCGTTACAACTTCAGTCTTACAACAAAAGCTTCATAAAGAAAGGCTTGGATTCACATAGCGCCTTTCACGACCACCGGATTTCCCAAAGCGCTTTGCAGCCAATGAAGTGCTTTTTGAAGTGTAGCCACTGTGGTATTGTGGGTAACGCGGCAGGCAATTTGCGCACAGCAAGCTCCCACACACAGCAACGCGATAATGACCAGATAATCTGTTTCTAGTGGTGTTGGTTGAGGGATAAATATTGGCCCCAGGACACCGGGGATAACTCCCCTGCTCTTCTTCGAAATAGTGGCCATGGGATCTTTTACGTCCGCCTGAGAGGGCAGATGGGACCTCGGTTTAATGTCTCATCTGAAAGAGGGCATCTCTGACAGTGCAATGCTTCTTCAGTACTGCCCCTCCGACAGTGCGGCACTCCCTCAGTACTGCCTCTCCGACAGTGCGACGCTCACTTAGTACTGTGCCTCTGACAGTGCGGCACTCCCTCAGTACTGCCCCTCTGACAGTGCAGCACTCCCTCAGTATTGCCCCTCCAACAGTGCAGCACTTCCTCAGTACTGCCCCTCCGACAGTGCAGCGCTCCCTCAGTACTGCCCCTCCGACAGTGCAGCACTCCCTCAGTACTGCCCCTCCGACAGTGCAGCACTCCCTCAGTACTGCCCCTCCGACAGTGCAGCACTCCCTCAGTACTGCCCCTCCGACAGTGCAGCACTCTCTCAGTACTACCCCTCCGACAGTGCGGCACTCCCTCAGTACTGCCCCTCCGACAGTGCGGCGCTCTCTCAGTACTGCCCCTCTGACAGTGCGGCACTCCTTCAGCACTGCCCCTCCGACAGTGCGGCGTTCCCTCACTACTACCCCTCCGACAGCGCGGCACTCCCTCAGCACTGCCCGTCCGACAATGCGGCACTCCCTCAGCACTGCCCCTCCAACAGTGCGGCACTCCCTCAGCACTGCCCCTCCGACAGTGCGGCACTCCCTCAGCACTGCCCCTCCGACAGTGCGGCACTCCCTCAGCACTGCACTGGGAGTGTCAGCCTAGATTTTTGTGTTGAAGTTCCTGGAGTGGGACTTGAACCCACAACCTTCTGACTCCGAGGCGAGGGTGCTGCCCACTGAGCCACTGGCTGGCCCTGTTACAAACTGTGAGCCTGATAAATAACTTGTATTTATTTAAAAGAAAGAAAGCCTTTCACGACGTCAGGATGTCCCAAAGCGCTTTACAGCCAATGAACTACTGTTTGAAGTGTAGTCACTGTTGTAATGTAGAAAACATGGCATTAGTAGGAGATAGGTCAACAGAAGTGACAGTCTGCCATCTGATTGTGCTTTTACCGTGTATTGCCAGCAGGGAGAAGGTCACCGTGGTCCTATTTTCCATGGTATGTTTTTACTCTCCAGTGGTGTCCCACAGCTGGAATCATCTCCACAGGGCATGAGTTTAGATGGCCTTGGGGCAAGCAGGTCACAGGAAACATACTTCATTAATATTCTCTGTGCCCCCCTCAGATACCCCTCTGTATACGATGGATGTGGAGCCTCTGATACAGTCTATAGTATTTACAGCACAGAAAAGGTAATTCGGCCAAACGGTCCATGCTGGCGTTTATAGAAATATAGAAAATAGGTGCAGGAGTAGGCCATTCAGCCCTTCAAGCCTGCACCACCATTCAATAAGATCATGGTTGATCACTCCCTCAGTACCCCTTTCCTGCTTTCTCTCTATACCCTTTGATCCCTTTAGCCGTAAGGGCCATATGTAATTCCCTCTTGAATATATCCAGTGAACTGGCATCAACAACTCTCTGCGGTAGAGAATTCCACAGGTTCACAACTCTCTGAGTGAAGAAGTTTCTCCTCATCTCAGTCCTAAATGGCTTACCCCTTATCCTTAGACTGTGAGCCCTGGTTCTGGACTTCCCCAACATCGGGAACATTCTTCCCGCATCTAACCTGTCCAGTCCCATCAGAATCTTATATGTTTCTATGAGATACCCCCTCATCCTTCTAAACTCCAGTGTATAAAGGCCCAGTCGATCCAGTTTCTCCTCATATGTCAGTCCTGCCACCCGGGAATCAGTCTGGTGAACCTTCGCTGCACTCCCTCAATAGCAAGAATGTCCTTCCTCAGATTAGGAGACCAAAACTGAACACAATATTCCAGGTGAGGCCTCACTAAGGCCCTGTACAACTGCAGCAAGACCTCCCTGCTCCTATACTCAAATCCTCTCGCTATGAAGGCCAATATGTCATTTGCCTTCTTCACCGCCTGCTGTACCTGCATGCCCACTTTCACTGACTGATGTACCATGACACCCAGGTCTCGTTGCACCTCCCCTTTTCCTAATCTGCCGCCAATCAGATAATATTCTGCCTTTGTGTTTTTGCCACCAAAGTGGATAACCTCACACTTATCCACATTATACTGTATCTGCCATGCATTTGCCCACTCTCCTAATCTGTCCAAATCACCCAGCAGCCTCTTAGTGTCCTCCTCACAGCTCACATCACCACCCAGCTTAGTGTCATCTGCAAACTTGGAGATATTACACTCAATTCCTTCATCCAAATCATCAATGTATATTGTAAAGAGCTGGGGTCCCAGCACTGAGCCCTGCGGCATCCCACTAGTCACTGGCTGCCATTCTGAAAAGGATCCGTTTATCCCGACTCTCTGCTTCCTGTCTGCCAACCAGTTCTCTTTCCACGTCAGTACATTACCCCCACTCCACTCCACTCCAGCCTCCTCCCACCTTCCTTCCTCCAACCTCCCTCCCTCCCTCGCCCCCAAGTTTTGCACTCCCCCACAAGTGGAAATATCTTCTCTAAGTCTAACCTATTACTATTTTTATCCTCTAAAGATAAATGCAGAGAATTCTTCTGTAAAAGTTCTAGATGGCATTTTGTTTATTTATACACACTTACACACAATGTATTTTTAACCTTATTCCAGTGAACAGTAGACTCCAGCTGTAATCAT
The DNA here is from genome assembly GCF_044704955.1 of Pristiophorus japonicus. Classification (NCBI taxonomy): domain Eukaryota; kingdom Metazoa; phylum Chordata; class Chondrichthyes; family Pristiophoridae; genus Pristiophorus; species Pristiophorus japonicus. The sequence goes on from NC_091977.1 coordinate 536,913,536, forward strand.
TTCACATTTCAGAAACTTAGATTATACCTTGAAACAGAAGAGCGTGGGCTCACGGATGTTTATGGCCTGTTGTGAAGTTAGTCATGATCCCCCTGGTAGCTTGTCCATTCCTACTCATAACTCCGAAACTAAATGGGAACATAAAGGTCATGGAACAGTAGTTTGTTCGAACACATTGTGTTTACATTGGGCCCTTTAAGCCTCAAAGTAATGTGTGTCCCTGAAAACAATCATCTTTACCTTAGAAAGACGTTTTGGCCATATCTTGTGCGAACTTGTTACAGAGAATCTTGTATGTCTGTCTCAATGGATGTATCACAACATGCAATTCTCTGTGTCCCTTAAACTTGAGCCATTTAACGATCTGTGGTACTATGGCACTGTTTCGAAGAAGAGCAGGGGAGTTCACCCTCGTGTCCTCGGCCAATATTTATCGCTCAATCAACATCACTAACATGGGTTATGTGGTTGTTGTCACATTGCTGGTTGTGGGAGCTTGCTGTGCACAAATTGGCTGACGCGTTTCCTACATCATCATCATCATCGTCGTCATTATAGGCAATCCCTCGGAATCGAGGAAGACTTGATCCACTCTTGAAGTGAGTTCTTTGGTGGCTGAACAGTCCAATATGAGAACCACAGACCCTATCACAGGTGGGACAGACAGTGGTTGAGGGAAAGGGAGGGTGGGACTGGTTTGCCGCACGCTCCTTCCGCTGCCTGCGCTTGCTTTCTGCACGCTCTCGGCGATGAGATTCGAGGTGCTCAGCGCCCTCCCGGATGCTCTTCCTCCACTTAGGGCAGTCTTTGGCCAGGGACTCCCAGGTGTCGGTGGGGATGTCGCACTTTATCATGGAGGCTTTGAGAGTGTCCCTGTCACGTTTCCTCTGCCCACCTTTGGCTCGTTTGCCGTGAAGGAGTTCTGAGTAGAGCGCTTGCTTTGGGAGTCTCGTGTCGGGGGCATGCGGTAATGTGGCCCGCCCAGCGGAGCTGATCAAGTGTAGTCAGTGCTTCAGTGCTGGGCATGTCCTGGGGCCAATATCTATCCCCCAATCAACATCACCAACACGGGTTACCTGCTTATTATCACATTGCTGTGTATGGGAGCTTGCTGTGCACAAATTGGCTGCCACGTTTCCCACATTACAACAGTAACTATACTCCAAAAAGTACTTCATTGGCTGTGAAGCGCTTTGAGATGTCCGGGTGCTCATGAAAGGTGCTATATAAATGCAAGTCTGTCTTTCTTTTTATGCAGGATGTTCTCAAGTGTTGGCCCCGCTGCCCATGTGGAGAGGGCAAAAAGTTAGCCTTCCTAATTAGTCAGGTTTCATTCATCAGTGTTTCCCTGTTTTTTAAACCGTGTTTACTATTTGCTTAGCATTTCTTTTGCCAATGATATTCTGTAAACTGGACCCGACTGTTTTCTATAAATTCTCTTCTAATTGTAGCCTCCTTCCCTACAGAAAACAACTGAGTCAGTTTTAAACATACATTCTTGCTGAAATCTGTTGGAGCACATAATTAAAGCCCCGCTGCTCACTGACCTACATCGGCTCCCGGTCCAGCATCATCTCGACCTCAAAATTCTCATCCTCATGTTCAAATCCCACCATGGCCTCATCCCTCCCTATCTCTGTAACCTCCTCCAGCCCCACAACCCTCCCTATCTCTGTAACCTCCTCCAGCCCCACACCCCTCCCTATCTCTGTAACCTCCTCCAGCCCCACACCCCTCCCTATCTCTGTAACCTCCTCCAGCCCCACACCCCTCCCTATCTCTGTAACCTCCTCCAGCCCCACACCCCTCCCTATCTCTGTAACCTCCTCCAGCCCTACACCCCTCCCTACCTCTGTAACCTCCTCCAGCCCTACACCCCTCCCTATCTCTGTAACCTCCTCCAGCCCTACACCCCTCCTTATCTCTGTAACCTCCTCCAGCCCTACACCCCTCCCTATCTCTGTAACCTCCTCCAGCCCTACACCCTTCCCTATCTCTGTAACCTCCTCCAGCCCTACACCCCTCCCTATCTCTGTAACCTCCTCCAGCCCTACACCCCTCCCTATCTCTGTAACCTCCTCCAGCCCTACACCCTTCCCTATCTCTGTAACCTCCTCCAGCCCTACACCCCTCCCTACCTCTGTAACCTCCTCCAGCCCTACAACCCTCCCTATCTCTGTAACCTCCTCCAGCCCTACACCCTTCCCTATCTCTGTAACCTCCTCCAGCCCTACACCCTTCCCTATCTCTGTAACCTCCTCCAGCCCTACACCCTTCCCTATCTCTGTAACCTCCTCCAGCCCTACAACCCTCCCTATCTCTGTAACCTCCTCCAGCCCTACACCCTCCCTATCTCTGTAACCTCCTCCAGCCCTACAACCCTCCCTATCTGTAACCTCCTCCAGCCCCACAACCCTCCCTATCTCTGTAACCTCCTCCAGCCCCTACACCCCTCCCTATCTCTGTAACCTCCTCCAGCCCACACCCTTCCCTATCTCTGTAACCTCCTCCAGCCCTACAACCCTCCCTATCTGTAACCTCCTCCAGCCCCACAACCCTCCCTACCTCTGTAACCTCCTCCAGCCCTACACCCTTCCCTATCTCTGTAACCTCCTCCAGCCCTACACCCCTCCCTACCTCTGTAACCTCCTCCAGCCCTACACCCTTCCCTATCTCTGTAACCTCCTCCAGCCCTACACCCCCCCCTACCTCTGTAACCTCCTCCAGCCCTACACCCCTCCCTATCTCTGTAACCACCTCCAGCCCTACACCCTTCCCTATCTCTGTAACCTCCTCCAGCCCTACACCCCTCCCTACCTCTGTAACCTCCTCCAGCCCTACAACCCTCCCTATCTCTGTAACTTCCTCCAGCCCTACACCCTTCCCTATCTCTGTAACCTCCTCCAGCCCTACACCCTTCCCTATCTCTGTAACCTCCTCCAGCCCTACAACCCTCCCTATTTCTGTAACCTCCTCCAGCCCTTACACCCCTCCCTATCACTGTAACCTCCTCCAGCCCTACAACCCTCCCTATCTCTAACCTCCTCCAACCCCTACACCCCTCCCTATCTCTGTAACCTCCTCCAGCCCTACACTCTTCCCTATCTCTGTAACCTCCTCCAACCCTACACCCTTCCCTAACACTGTAACCTCCTCCAGCCCTACACCCCTCCCTATCTCTGTAATCTCCTCCAACCCCTACACCCCTCCCAATCTTTGTAACCTCCAACAGACCTACACCCCTCTCTATCTCTGTTAACCTCCTCCAGCCCCTACACCCCTCCCTGTTATGTCTTGAATAAAGCAATGTGACTGACTACTGTAGACTTGAGTAAGTGTGACCTTAGTCTCTTTATTCTAATTCCAGAGTGCTGGTACAGCATGGGAGGCCTGCTTATATTTCGTGTTCCCAAGGGATTCTGGGATCCTTTGGGACTCCAACAGATACCCTCTATTGGCGGTAGAATGCTAGTTACATAGTGTTGCATACATAACATCTCCCCCTCCGAAAGTCAATAATACATTTATTTACAGGGTAAGACGATCTGGGGTTTTCCGCTCCCTAGTCGATCGTCTCGGTACAAATGCAGGTGCAGGTGAGTTGCTTAGTTCTTCGCTGGGCTGCTGTGCAGCTGGCCTTGCTGGGCTGCTGGGGATGGTGAGTTCAGCTTCATGGTCAACCGTGATGTCGGTTGTCACTTGTATGAGTGTCGGAGGGTTGAAGTTGGTGATGTCCTCTTCAGGTTGCTCGTGGCTGTCTGTGAATCGCAGTTTGGTTTGGTCCAAATGCTTTCTGCAAGTTAGTCCATTTGCAAGTTTGACCTCAAACACCCTACTCCCTTCTTTGGCTATGACAGTGCCAGCAAGCCATTTGGAACCATGTCCATAGTTGAGTACAAATACAGGGCCATTGACTTCAATATCGCATGACAAATTTGTGCGATCATGGTACATGCTTTGTTGATACCGCCTACCCTCGACGTGATCGAGGAGATCAGGGTGGACTAGAGAGAGCCTTGTTTTGAGTGCTCTTTTCATGAGCAGCTCGGCAGGGGGAACCCCGGTGAGCGAGTGGGGTCTGGTGCGGTAGCTGAGCAGGATTCGGGACAGGCGGGTCTGCAGGGAGCCTTCCGACAAACGCTTCAAGCTTTGCTTGATGGTTTGGACTGCCCGTTCTGCCTGGCCGTAGGATGCGGGCTTGAACAGGGCAGATGTGAAGTGCTTGATCCCATTGCAGGTCATGAATTCCTTGAAGTCAGCGCTGGTGAAGCATGGCCCATTGTTGCTGACAAGGACATCAGGCAGGCCGTGCGTGGCAAACATGGCTCGTAGGCTTTCGATGGTGGCAGTGGACGTGCTTACAGATATTATTACACACTCAATCCACTTTGAATAAGCATCCACAACAACCAAAAACATTTTGCCTAGAAACGGGCCAGTGAAGTTAACGTGGATCCTAGACCAGGGTTTGGAGGGCCATGACCACAAACTTAGCGGAGCCTCCCTGGGTACATTGCTCAGCTGAGAGCAAGTGTTGCATTGGCACACACAAGACTCCAAATCTGAGTCAATGCCGGGTCACCACACATGGGATCTGGCTATAGCTTTCATCATTACTATGCCTGGGTAGGTACTGTGTAAGTCGCGTATGAACGTTTCCCTGCCTTTCTTCCGCAAAACCACGCGATTACCCGACAAAAAACAGTCCGCCTGTATAGACATCTCGTCTTTGCGCCGTTGGAACGGCTTGATCTCTTCATGCATCTCTGCTGGGACGCTGGATCAGCTCCCATGGAGGACACAGTTTTTTACAAGGGACAGTAAAAGACCCTGGCTGGTCCAGGTCCTGGTCTGGCGGGCTGTAACGGGTGACTTTTTGTTTTCAAATGCACCCATCACCAAGAGCAAGTCCGCAGGCTTTGCCATTTCCACCCCGGTGGTGGGCAATGATAGCCAACTGAGAGCATCAGCGCAGTTCTCTTTGCCTGTGGCGAATTACATAGTTATATGCAGACAGCGTGAGCGCCCATCTCTGGATGCGAGCAGAGGCATTGGTATTAATACCTTTGCTCTCTGAGAATAGCGATATGAGCGGCTTATGGTTAGTTTCTAACTCGAACTTAAGCCCAAACAGATACTGATGCATTTTTTTCACCCCGTAAACGCACGGCAGAACTTCTTTTTCAATCATGCTGTAGGCCCTTTCGGTCTTGGACAAACTCCTGGATGCATAAGCGACCGGTTGCAATGTTCTCGATTCGTTTGCTTGTTGTAACACACACCCGACCTTGTACAAAGACACATCGCAAGCTCGCACTAAACGTTTCCATGGGTCATAACAGAACAAGCAGTTTGGTGGAACATAACAGATTTCTGGCTTTCTCAAAAGCAGTCTCTTGTGATTTCCCCCATACCCAGTCATCTCCCTCGTGTAGCAACATGTAGAGGTTCTACCAAGGTGCTTAACCCGGGTAGGAAATTACCAAAATAATTGAGGAGTCCCTGGAACCACCGCAGCTCTGTCACGTTGTGTGGTCTCGGCGCATTCTTGATGGCCTCCGTCTTGGCGTCGGTGGGTATGATGCCGTCTGCCGTGATTCTTCTCCCGAAGAACTCGACCTCTGGCGCCAGGAAAACACACTTCGAGCGTTTCAACTTGAGTCCCACCCGATCTAGCCGACTTGGAACCTCTATCAGGTTCTGCAAGTGTTCGATGGTGTCCCGACCTGTGATCAATATGTCATCCTGGAAAACCACGGTGCGCGGAACCGACTTTAGCAGACTCTCCATGTTCCTTTGAAAAATAGCCGCGGCCGATCGAATCCCAAACGGGAATCTATTGCAGATGAACAGACCTTTGTACGTGTTGATGCAGGTGAGGCCTTTCGAAGATTCCGCCAGCTCCTGCGTCATGCAGACCGAGGTCAGGTCCAACCTGGTGAATGTCTTCCCTCCTGCCAGGGTCACAAATAGGTCGTCTGCCTTGGGTAGCAGGTACTGGTCCTGCAGTGAAAAACGGTTAATCGTTACTTTGTAGTCCCCACAAATTCTGACCATGACATCACCCTTGAGAACCGGAACAATCGGACTGGCCCACTCGGTGAACTCCACCAGCGTGATGATGCCCTCTCGTTGCAGCCTGTCCAGCTCGATCTCCACTTTCTCTCGCATCACGTATGGCACTGCACGTGCCTTGTGGTGGATGGGTCATGTACCGGGAACCAAGTGGATCTGCACCTTCGCCCCCGAGAAATTTCCGATGCCTGGCTCAAGCAACGACGGGAACTTGCTCAAAACCTGGGCACATGAGGCATCGTCGACGGACGAAAGCGCTCGGATGTCCTCCCAATTCCAGCGGATTCTTCCCAGCCAGCTTCTGCCGAAAAGTGTGGGGCCATCTCCTGGTACAATCCATAATGGTAGTTCGTGCACCGCTCCATCATAGGAGACTTTTACTGCTGCACTGCCAATTACAGGGATCAGCACTTTAGTGTAAGTTCTCAGCTTGGTATGAATAGGGCTCAGCTTGGGCCTTTGTGCCTTGTTGCACCACAGCCTCTCGAAGGCCTTTTTGCTCATGATAGACTGACTCGCACCCGGGTCCAATTCCATGAATACCGGAATTCCATTCAGTTTGACTTTTAACATGATCGGTGGACATTTCGTGGTGAAGGTGTGTACCCCGTACACTTCTGCCTCCTCGGTTCGAGTCTCTAGTTCACTTTGATCCGCCATGGATCGGTCTTCCTCTGCAACGTGATGGTTTGCAGGGTTTGCAGCTCGTCTGCACATTCGCTGGAGGTGTCCCATTGTTCCACAGTCTTTGCACGCATAGTGTTTGAAGTGGCATTGATGGGCTCGATGATCACCTCCGCAGCGCCAACAAGGTGTTAACTGCCTCGCATTATCGATTGATAGCGGACTCTGAGTCATCTGAGGTCATGCAGCTGCAGCCGTGTACGTTCTGCCGTATGTATTCCTGCCTGAAAACGTTACTTTGTGTACAGTACTTGCCGATGCGTCTTTATGCTGCAAAATTTGTTTGGTGTTATCACTGGTGGACATAAATGCCTGGGCTATCGTTATGGCTTTGCTCAGGTTCGGTGTTTCAACAGTCAATAGTTTGCGAAGGATAACGTCATGGCCAATGCCAAGCACAAAAAAGTCTCTTAGCATTTACTCCGGGGATCCATCAAATTCGCAATGTCCTGCAAGGCGCCTTAGTTCGGCGATGTAGCTCGCCACTCCCTGGCCTTCAGACCGTTGACATCGGTATAAAATCGATACCTTACCATCAGAACACTCTCCTAGAACAGCGTACACAGTTCTTCATACGATTTGGTTGTTGGTTTCACCGGAGCAAGAAGATTCTTCATGAGGCCATCGGTTGTTGCCCCGCAGACGGTGAGGAGGATCGCCCTTCGTTTGGCAGCGTTCTCATTCCCTTCCAACTTGTTGGCCACGAAGTATTGGTCGAGTCGCTCCACGAAGGCTTCCCAATCATCACCTTCCAAGAATTTCCCCAGGATACCAACAGTTCTCTGCATTTTCAGGTGATGGTTCGTTATCTATTACTCGTCGCCAGTTGTTATGTCTCAAATAAAGCAATGTGACTGAGTACTGTAGACTTGAGTAAGTGTGACCTTAGTCTCTTTATTCTGACTCCAGAGTGCTGGCACAGATTGGGAGGCCTGCTTATATGCAGTGCTCCCAAGGGATGCTGGGATCCCTTGGTACTCCAACAGATGCGCTCTCTTTTGGAGGTAGAATGCTGGTTACAAGGTGTTGCATACATAACACAGGAGTAGGCCATTCGGCACTTCGAGCCTGCACCACCATTCAATATGATCATGGCTGATCATGCACTTCTTTCTCTCCATACCCCTTGATCCCTTTAGGCGCTCCCTCAAATGAGGATGACTTGCTTCCACACCAAAAGGGATGAGTTTTCAGATGTTTCAATGAAGGACCCGATATTCTAGGTCCTGAACTCCAATTGAGGGGGTGGAGGATGCCTGTGCGTGGATTTTTTTAACGTGGGGTGACCGTTGCACACCAGCCACCACACGGGCTTGACAGAGCAAGGTCTTGGTCCAGTGGCAAGTGTTAACCAGGACGACTGGAGAACTGCTCTGTTGCACAGACCTAGTGCGCACACATATCGCAGTGTGGGCTGGGCCCGTGCTGCCCCTGGGCCCTTGGCTTGTCTGGGCCCCGCAGCCCCATTTGCCGCATCTCCGCCACGATCTCTCACCGCTCATCCGCCATAATCTCTCGCGCTCCTCCGTCACAATCTCTCAAACCTCCTCCGCCACGATCTCTCGCGCTCCTCCGCCACGATCTCTCGCCGCAGCTCCGCCACAATCTCTCAACCCTCCTCCACCGCTGATCATCCATCGCATTTCTGCCTCTATCTCTCGCCTCTTCTCCGCCTCAATAATGCGCTGCACCTCCGCCATGATCTCTCGCTGCTCATCCGCCCCGACCTTCCCGCTCTTCCGCTGTGCCCGGGCCCCTCCAATGTTCCGACCTATGCTCCAAACAGCAATCTTGGAGTGGCTTGCACTGGGACTGGTAGTGGCAACAGCTGTATATATTCTATGCCTCGGTTAATAAAGGCAATTATCCCGTATGTCATCTTAACCACCTTATCTACCTGTCTTGCTACCTTCAGTAATCTGTGGACCTGCACTCCAAGGGCCTTTTGTTCCTCTATACTTCTCGGTGTCCTACCATTTATTGTGTATTCCTTTGCCTTGTTACCCCGCCCCAGATGCATTACCTCAGCTTCAGTAATGTTGTAATCATTGAAGCATTCGAAGTTAACATTTCTAGTTTACTGTTGGCTGGTTGTGATAAGGCCGGTATGTGTCCACATTAATGGGAGACGAATCCGATAGTCAATGACGCCCAGTCACCGTCAACTCGGAGAATGACACAGCAGCAATGTACGCTGGGTAATTGCGATATCTCCTGACTAAGTTTGTTCAGATGAGCAATGCTCTCCACCTCCGCCCGCGCCCCCGTCCTCTCCGAGAAGCGTTGACCCAGTCTGGGGCAAAAGCAATGTCTCAATCCAGCTATCTGTGAACGGCAAACAGTTTTCCCCAATGAAACCATTGGGGCAAGGTGTGGGCAACTGAGCAGTGAACCAAGACCGTTCAGTCAACACACGTTGTCTAATTTTATGCCTGGAGAACAAATCATCATCATCATAGGCAGTCCCTCAGAATCGAGCAAGACTTGCTTCCACTCTAAAAGTGAGTTCTCAGGTGACTGAACAGTCCAATACGGGAATTACAGTCTTTGTCACAGGTGCGACAGACAGTGGTTGGAGGAAAGGGTGGGTGGGGAGTCTGGTTTGCCGCACGCTCCTTCCGCTGCCTGCGCTTGCTTTCTGCATGCTCTCGGCGACGAGATTCGAGGTGCTCAGCGCCCTCCCGGATGCACTTCCTCCACTTAGGGCGGTCTTTGACCAGGGACTCCCAGGTGTCGGTGGGGATGTTGCACTTTATCAGGGAGGCTTTGAGGGTGTCCTTGTAACTCTGTTTCCTCTGCCCACTTTTGGCTCGTTTGCCATGAAGGAGTTCTGAGGGTAGATACACCAATTTGAGTGTTCTCGATCAGGCCAACATCCCCAGCATCGAAGCACTGTCCACACTTGACCAGCTCCGCTGGGCGGGCCACATTGTCCGCATGCCCGACATGAGACTTCTAAAGCAAGCGCTCTACTCGGAACTCCTACATGGCAAATGAGCCCCAGGTGGGCAGAGGAAACATTTCAAGGACACCCTCAAAGCCTCCTTGATAAAGTGCAACATCCCCACCGACACCTGGGAGTCCCTGGCCAAAGACCGCCCTAAGTGGAGGAAGTGCATCCGGGAGGGCGCTGAGCACCTCGAGTCTCATCGCCAAGAGCATGCAGAAATCAAGCGCAGGCAGCGGAAGGAGCGTGCGGCAAACCAGACTCCCCACCCACCCTTTCCCTCAACCACTGTCTGTACCACCTGTGACAGAGACTGTAATTCCCGTATTGGACTGTTCAGTCACCTGAAAACTCACTTTTACAGTGGAAGCAAGTCTTCCTCGATTCCGAGGGACTGCCTATGATGATGATGATGATGAACCTCTGGAACTCCCTGCCTAAACCTCTCTACCTCTCTCTCCTCCTTGAAGACACTCCTTAAAACCTACCTCTTTGACCAAGTTTTTGGTCATCTGCCCTCATTTCTTCTTATGTGGCTCGGTGTCAAATTTCTTATCTTGTTTTGCAACACTGCTGTGAAACGCTTTGTTATGTTTTACTACATTAAAGGCGCTATATAAATACAAGTTGTTGTAATAAATGGCTGAATGATACTGAAGCAATTTGTAGACTATATTTATTGGGAACTATCATCGTTATATGGTAAAAGAGGCTTACAATTAGAAACAAGCCCACTCAGGAACACGGCATATTTTCTGTCGATGTAACTGTTTGAAAGGAAGGATTTTCAGAGGTCTGTGGTGAAGTGTAGCAGGCACAAAGCACATTAGCAAACACAATTTACAAACAATGAGGGCTTGTTGCTTGTGAGAATGTGGAGCTTGCGCCAGACATGGTAAATACAAGTTACAAGAGATCGCACTGTTTAAATCTGATAATTGTGATTTTCTTCAGTCAAGCAAGTTAAAGATTAATGTGATTGAACAAAGAGGCACCATGAAAATGCATGAATACAAAGGATGACAAGCCCTGTGCCCAAGGGCAAGAGTTGACTCAGCGAACCATTCACCATTTCTTTATCTGTGCAGCGGTTAATCTCAATATATTTATTTCCGACATGCAAGCCGACAATCCCGGTCTCAGCCGTGGCTCAGAGGGTAACGATGTCTCCGCAAGATCCTGCAAATCCCCTGGGAGGACAGATGCACCAACGTCAGCGTCCTCGACCAGGCCAACATCCCCAGCATCGAAGCACTGACCACACTCGACCAGCTCCGCTGGGCGGGCCACATTGTCCGCATGCCTGACACGAGACTCCCAAAGCAAGCGCTCTACTCGGAAACATAGAAACATAGAAACATAGAAACATAGAAAATAGGTGCAGGAGGAGGCCATTCGGCCCTTCGAGCCTGCACCAACATTCAATGAGTTCATGGCTGAACATGCAACTTCAGTACCCCATTCCTGCTTTCTCGCCATATCCCTTGACCCCCCTAGTAATAAGGACTACATCTAACTCCTTTTTGAATATATTTAGTGAATTGGCCTCAACAACTTTCTGTGGTAGAGAATTCCACAGGTTCACCACTCTCTGGGTGAAGAAGTTTCTCCTCATCTCGGTCCTAAATGGCTTACCCCTTATCCTTAGACTGTGACCCTTGGTTCTGGACTTGCCCAACATTGGGAACATTCTTCCTGCATCTAACCTGTCTAAACCCGTCAGAATTTTAAACGTTTCTATGAGATCCCCTCTCATTCTTCTGAACTCCAGTGAATACAAGCCCAGTTGATCCAGTCTTTCTTGATATGTCAGTCCCGCCATCCCGGGAATCAGTCTGGTGAACCTTCGCTGCACTCCCTCAATAGCAAGAATGTCCTTCCTCAAGTTAGGAGACCAAACTCCTACACAGATGGGACAGTCAGTGGTTGAAGGAAAGGGTGGATGGGGAGTCTGGTTTACCGCACGCTCCTGCTGCTGCCTGTGCTTATTTTCTGCAAGCTCTTGGCGACGAGACTCGAGGTGCACAGCGCTCTCCCGGATGCTCTTCCTCCAGTTTGGGCAGTGTAGCAGTTCCGAGTAGAGCGCTTGCTTTGGGAGTCTTGTATCGGGCATGCAGACAATGTGACACGCCCAACGGAGCTGGTCGAGTGTGGTCAGTGTTTCGATGCTGGGGTGACTATAGCAGCACGGGCCCAGCCCACACTGCGATATGTGTGCGCACTAGGTCCGTGCAGCAGAGCTGGTCTCCAGTCGTCCTGGTTAACCCTTGCCACTGGGCCAAGACCTAGCTCTGTCAAGCCCGTGTGGTGGCTGGTGTGCAACGGTCACCCCACGTTAAAAAAATCCACGCACAGGCATCTTCCACCCTTCAACATGTAGTTCTGGTACTGGAATATTAGGTTCTTCATTGAAACACCTGTGAACTCATCCCTTTTTGGTGTGGAAGCAAGTCATCCTCGATACGAAGAACCGCCTAAGAAGAAGAAACTGGGGATGTTGACCTGATCGAGAACACTAACGTTGGTGCGTCTGTCCTCCCAGGGGATTTGCAGGATCTTGCGGAGACATCGTTGGTGGTATTTCTCCAGCGATTTGCGATGTCTGCTGTATATAGTGTTATATAGGGAATCAAGGGATATGGGGATCGGGCGGGAAAGTGGTGTTGAGGTCAAAGATCAGCCCTGATCTTATTGAATGGCAGAGCAGGTTCGAGGGGCCAAATGGCCGACTCCTGCTCCTATTTTTAATGTTGTCTATAAATAGTTTGTGCTCCCAATTCAAGTTCCAGTTCCTGCAACTTCTGTCTCAATGTTGCTCGCGACGCAATCTCACTGAACAGAATTTCCTTTTTCCGTACTTCAGTGTCGCATCAACTCTTGCTGCAAGTATCACTTGACGGCTCAGGCGAGTTTGCCCACCTCCACTTGCCTTCCTTCACACAAAGGGAACACCAGCAAACGTCTTGAGTGCAGGCCAGGCAAACTCACGGGGGTTGTACCTGCCACACTAGGGGGCCGAAATTGATCGCCTCACCGCCCACTGCCGCCCACTGCCGCGGACATTGCTCCTGAAGACCCGCCCAGTGCCACTTTCGGGGGGGGGGGGGGGGGGGCCTGGAGCGGGCGGGAGGGGAGAGCCGCCGGGAAGCGTCCGCTGACATCAGCGGACGGCCGAGTGGCGCAACTGAGCTCCCGCCCGCCGAGCTCCCAGATTCCTGCGGGCGGGAGTCGGCGGGACTCGGCGGCAGAACAGGGGGCGGGGCCGCTGGCTGGGGGCGGGTCTGTCCCCGACGGTGAGTCTGAGAAGCCTGAAAAAAAGGTCAGTGAACATTTTATATATTTATTCCCCCAGCGACTTACCTGCACGGGGGTCCCCTGAAGGTCTTCAGATAGTTTTTGTAATTTTTTATTTGTGATTTTTATTTCCAGGTCTCCGACCCTCCGTGGGGCCCGGCTCCATCCTCGGCGTTACTTGGGCGGCAAGCGCCTCTGCCGCCGAGAATGAGACCTCCCGCCCGCTGCCGCCCAGATTGGCGACGTACGTCGTCCATTTGCCGCCCGCTGACCTTCGAGGGACCTTGGCGATGCATATCCCGCCCAAATAACCGTCCCGTACCTCGGCAGCCACCGCCGGCACTTTGGGCGGCACTTTGGGCGGCACTTTGGCCTTGCTGAAAATCAGACTCCAGGTGTGGAAGGTGAAGGAAGCCACAGGTGTAACTATTGCGCCCTCCCCCCACCCCCACCAATGTTGCCTTGAAGCTGCGCCCGTGATTTGACATCGGGAATCGCCGAACGTGCGCGGAAATTTAAAGCGACCACACATTGAAAGCTACAGGCCACGCAGAACATAGAGCAGCTCGCAGGGAACATTGTCTCTGGTACAATCGCACCGGTACGTCAACTTCGTCACTCAGAAACCTGCTTTGGAGGCAGTTCAGAGAAGGTTCACTCGGTTGATTCCAGAGATGAGGGGGTTGACTTATGAGGAAAGGTTGAGGAGGTTGGGCCTCGACTCATTGGAATTCAGAAGAATGCGAGGTGATCTTTTCAAAACGTATAAGATTATGAGGGGGCTTGACAAGGTGGATGCAGAGAGGATGTTTCCACTGATGGGGGAGACTAGAACTAGGGGGCAGGATCTTAGAATAAGGGGCCGCCCATTTAAAACTGAGATGAGGAGGAATTTCTTCTCTCAGGGGGTTGTAAATCTGTGGAATTTGCTGCCTCAGAGGGCTATGGAAGCCGGAACATTGAATACATTTAAGACGGAGATAGACAGTTTCTTAACCAATAAGGGATTAAGGGGTTATGGGGAGCGGGCAGGGAAGTGGACCTGAGTCCATGATTGGATTAGCCATGATCGTAATAAATAGTGGAGCAGGCTCGAGGGGTCGTATAGCCTACTCCTGCTCCTATTTCTTATGTTCTGTAAAGAACCACTTGCATTCCTACCGTGCCTCTCACAACCTCAGGACTTCGCAGAGCGCTTTGTCTGCGCTCCTCTAATTCTGCCCTCCTGAGCATCCCTGATTATAATCGCTCCACCATCGGTGGCCGTGCCTTCTGTTGCCTGGGCCCCAAGCTCTGGAACTTCCTCCCTAAACCTCTCCGCCTCTCTACCTCTCTCTCCTCCTTCAAGACGCTCCTTAAAACCTCCCTCTTTGACCAAGCTTTTGGTCACCTGCGCTAATTTCTCCTTATGCAGCTCGGTGCCAAATATCTTATCTCATAATACTCTGGTGAAGCACCTTGGGACATTTTGCTACGTTAAAGGCGCTGTATAAAAGCAAATTGTTGTTGGTTGCAGTCAATGAAACACAATTAAAAAAGTGGTGAGAGTGTGGAACTCAGCACCACAGGGAGTGGTTGAGATGACTCGTAGAGATAAAGAAAGAAAGACTTGCATTTCTAAAGCGCTTTTCACGACCATCGGATGTCCCAAAGTGCTTTACAGCCAATGAAGTACTTTTTGGGGTGTTATCATCATCATAGGCGGTCCCTCGTATCGAGGATGACTTGCTTCCACCAAAAAGGGATGAGTTCACAGGTGTTTCAATGAAGGGCCTAATATTCCAGGTCCCGAACTACATGTTGAAGGGTGGAAGATGCCTGTGCGTGGATTTTTTTAACGTGGGGTGGCCGTTGCACACCAGCCACCACACGGGCTTGACAGAGCTAGGTCTTGGTCCAGTGGCAAGGGTTAACCAGGACGACTGGAGACCAGCTCTGCTGCACAGACCCAGTGCGCACACATATCACAGTGTGGGCTGGGCCCGTGCTGCCCACTGTATAAAGCACTAGTCAAATTGCACTTTGAGTACTTTGCCCAGTTCTGGTCACCAAAATACAAGACACAAATTCAAGCACTGGACACAGTTCAGAGAAGATTCAGCAATTTGGAGTGTAGTCGCTGTTGTAATGTGGGAAATGCAGCAGTCACTTTGCCCACAGCAAGCTCCCATAAACAGCAATGTGATAATGACCAGATAATCTGTTTTAGTGATGTTGATTGAGGGATAAATATTGGCCCCAGCTCCCCTGCTCTTCTTCGAAATAGTGCTGTGGGATCTTTTACATCCACCTGAGAGATCAGATGGGGCCTCGGTTTAACGTCTTATCCGAAAGACGGCAACTCCGACAGTGCAGCGCTCCGCCAGCACTGCACTGGAGTGTCATAGAAACATAGAAAATAGGTGCAGGAGTAGGCCATTCGGCCCTTCGAGCCTGCACCGCCATTCAATGAGTTCATGGCTGAACATGCAACTTCAGTACCCCATTCCTGCTTTCTCACCATACCCCTTGATTCCCTAGTAGTAAGGACTTCATCTAACTCCTTTTTGAATATATTTAGTGAATTGGCCTCAACAAGTTTCTGTGGTAGAGAATTCCACAGGTTCACCACTCTCTGGGTGAAGAAATTCCTCCTCATCTCGGTCCTAAATGGCTTACCCCTTATCCTTAGACTGTGTCCCCTGGTTCTGGACTTCCCCAACATTGGGAACATTCTTCCTGCATCTAACCTGTCTAACCCCGTCAGAATTTTAAACGTTTCTATGAGGTCCCCTCTCATTCTTCTGAACTCCAGTGAATACAAGCCCAGTTGATCCAGTCTTTCTTGATATATCAGTCCCGCCATCCCGGGAATCAGTCTGGTGAACCTTCGCTGCACTCGCTCAATAGCAAGAATGTCCTTCCTCAGGTTAGGAGACCAAAACTGTACACAATACTCCAGGTGTGGCCTCACCAAGGCCCTGTACAATTGTAGCAACACCTCCCTGCCCCTGTACTCAAATCCCCTCGCTATGAAGGCCAACATGCCATTTGCTTTCTTAACCGCCTGCTGTACCTGCATGCCAACCTTCAATGACTGATGTACCATGACACCCAGGTCTCGTTGCAACTCCCCTTTTCCTAATCTGTCACCATTCAGATAATAATCTGTCTCTCTGTTTTTACCACCAAAGTGGATAACCTCACATTTATCCACATTATACTTCATCTGCCATGCATTTGCCCACTCACCTAACCTATCCAAGTCGCTCTGCAGCCTCATAGCATCCTCCTCGCAGCTCACACTGCCACCCAACTTAGTGTCATCCGCAAATTTGGAGATACTACATTTAATCCCCTCGTCTAAATCATTAATGTACAGTGTAAACAGCTGGGGCCCCAGCACAGAACCTTGCGGTACCCCACTAGTCACTGCCTGCCATTCTGAAAAGTCCCCATTTACTCCTACTCTTTGCTTCCTGTCTGACAACCAGTTCTCAATCCATGTCAGCACACTACCCCCAATCCCATGTGCTTTAACTTTGCACATTAATCTCTTGTGTGGGACCTTGTCGAAAGCCTTCTGAAAGTCCAAATATACCACATCAACTGGTTCTCCCTTGTCCACTCTACTGGAAACATCCTCAAAAAATTCCAGAAGATTTGTCAAGCATGATTTCCCTTTCACAAATCCATGCTGACTTGGACCTATCATATTACCTCTTTCCAAATGCACTGCTATGACATCCTTAATAATTGATTCCATCATTTTACCCACTACCGATGTCAGGCTGACCGGTCTATAATTCCCTGTTTTCTCTCTCCCTCCTTTTTTAAAAAGTGGGGTTACATTGGCTACCCTCCACTCCATTCAATGAGTTCACGGCTAAACAGTACCCCATTCCTGCTTTCTCGCCATACCCCTTGATCCCCCTAGTAGTAAGGACTTCATCTAACTCCTTTTTGAATATATTTAGTGAATTGGCTTCAACAACTTTCTGTGGTAGAGAATTCCACAGGTTCACCTCTCTCTGGGTGAAGAAGTTTCTCTTTGTCTCGGTCCTAAATGGCTTACCCCTAGATAAGTACATGAGGGAGGAAGGAATAGAAGAATATGCAGCTGGGGTGAGATCGAGGTGAGGTGGGAGGAGGTTCATGTGGAGCACGGAGCAGTTGGGCCGAATGGCCTGTTTCAGTCCTGTAAATACTGTGTAAGCAAGTACACTGCTGGGCCACTTAACATTCAAAAAACTGCATACTTAAAACAAATGATTCATTTAACATTATTAATATCTTCATTCACCATTAGAGCTCCTCATAAACTAATAACACTATCATTAAGAGATCTTAATTGTCGTAGTTTTCCTTTGCGAAGCTCTTCAGCTCCCCTCCTGTGATTATGTTTTCCGTTCATTGAGCTGTTGTAAAACAGATGTTTAGGCCTTTGGAAGACAGGACACCTCCCTTCATCATCATCATAAAAAGTCCCTCGAAATCTTGCTTCCACTCTAAAAGTGAGTTCTCAGGTGACTGAACAGTCCAATACGGGAATTACAGTCTCTGTCACAGGTGGGACAGACAGTGGTTGGAGGAAAGGATGGGTGGGGAGTCTGGTTTGCCACACGCTCCTTCCGCTGCCTGCGCTTATTAATGCATGCTCTCAGCGACGAGACTCGAGGTGCTCAGCGCCCTCCCGGATGAACTTCCTCCACTTAGGGGAAGTTTCACTAGGTTGATTCCGGGGATGAGGGGGTTGATGTATGAGGATAGGTTGAGGAGGTTGGGCCTCTACTCATTGGAGTTCAGAAGAATGAGGGGTGATCATATCGACACTTATAAGATAATGAGGGGGCTCGATAAGGTGGATGCAGAGAGGTTGTTTCCACTGATAGGGGAAACTAAAACCAGGGGACATAGTCTCAGAATAAGGGGCCGCCCATTTAAAATTGAGGTGAGGAGGAATTTCTTCTCTCAGAGGTTTGTAAATCTGTGGAATTCTCTGCACCAGAGAGCTGTGGAGGCTGGGTCATTGAATATATTTAAGACGGAGATAGATTTTTTGAGCGATAAGGGAGTAAAGGGTTATGGGGAGCGGGCGGGGAAGTGGAGCTGAGTCCATGATCAGATCAGCCATGATCTTATTGAATGGCGGAGCAGGTTCGAGGGGCCAAATGGCTGACTGCTGCTCCTATTTCTTATGAAACCCGGAGCGCAAAGGACCAGAAAATCCAGACCGAGGACGAGGGGGCATAGCATAAAAATTAGAGCCAGACTTTTCATGAGTGAAATTAGGAAACACTGCTACACACAAAGGGTGGTAGAAGATTGGAATTCTCCTCTGCAAATGGCAGTTGATGCTAGATCAACTGTTAATTTTAAATATGAAGGTACTAAGGGATATGGGCCAAAGGCAGGTATACGGAGTTAGGTCACAGATCACTAGGCTGATTCCGGAGATGAGGGGGTTGACTTATGAGGAAAGGTTAAGGAGGTTGGGCCTCTGCTCATTGGAATTCAGAAGAATGAGAGATGATCTTATCGAAACATATAAGATTATGAGGGGGCTTGACAAGGTGGATGCAGAGAGGATGTTTCCACTGATGGGGGAGACTAGAACTAGGGGGCATGATCTTAGAATAAGGGGCCGCCCATTTAAAACTGAGATAAGGAGAAATTTCTTCTCTTAGAGGGTTGTAAATCTGTGGAATTCGCTGCCTCAGAGAGCTGTGGAAGTTGGGACATTGAATAAATTTAAGACAGAAATAGACAGTTTATTAAACGATAAGGGGATAAGGGATTATGGGGACCGGGCAGGGAAGTGGAGCTGAGTCCATGATCGGAACAGCCATGATCGTATTAAATGGCGGAGCAGGCTCGAGGGGCCGTATGGCCTACTCCTGCTCCTATTTCTTATGTTCTTATCAGCCCCGATCTCATTGAATGACGGAACAGGCTCGAGGGGCTGAATGGCCTCCTCCTCTTCCCATGGGCTCAATTTTGTTAAGGAAGGCAAATAGGAAAGGTAGCAGACAAGGGGGTGGTTCACCTTAGAGCAGAGATGGTTAAGGGGAGATTTGTGACAGGCGTTGAAAATCTTGAAGGGTTTTGATCGAGTAAATGAGGAGAAACTAATTCCTGTGGCAGGAGAGTCGGTAATCAGAGGACTCGGATTTAAGATCTTTGGCAAAAGAACGAGAGGGGGAGATAAGGTGAAAAATACTTATGCAGCCAGTTGTTGCGATTTGGAACGTGTTACCTGAACGGGCGGTGAAAGAAGATTCAATCGTAACTTTCAAAAGGGACTTGGATAAATATTTGAAGGGGGAAAAAAATTGCAGGGCCACAGGGGAAGAGCAGAGGGGAGTGGGATTAATAGGACAGCTCATTTAAAGAGCACCCCCAGGCACGATGGGCCGAATGGCCTCCTTCTGTGCTGTATCATCCTACGAGTTTATGAGTCTAAGCTCACAGAAAGTTTAAGATCGAACAAGAGGGATGCTGATCACAGGCAGTCCCTCGGAATCGAGGAAGACTTGCTTCCACTCTTAAAATGAGTCCTTAGGTGGCTGAACAGTCCAATATGAGAACCACAGTCTCTGTCACAGGTGGGACAGATAGTCGTTGGAGGAAAGGGAGGGTGGGACTGGTTTGCCGCACGCTCCTTCCGCTGCCTGCGCTTGCTTTCTGCATGCTCTCGGCGACGAGACTCGAGGTGCTCAGCGCCCTCCCTGATGCTCTTCCTCCACTTAGGGCGGTCTTTGGCCAGGGACTCCCAGGTGTCGGTGGGGATGTTGCACTTTATCAGGGAGGCTTTGAGGGTGAGTATTGATGAGCAAAACTGCACATGATATTATTCTACCTAAATGATATTTTGTGGCCTCGTGATTGCCATTAGAAGCTATGTGGGAAATATGCAGTAAATCCAGACATTTAGAAACAAAGAAACATAGAAAATAGGTGCAGGAGTAGGCCATTCGGCCCTTCGTGCCTGCACCACCATTCAATAAGATCATCGCTGATCATTCAACCTCAGTAACCCTTTCCTGCTTTTTCTCCATACACCTTGATCCTTTTAGCCGTAAGGGCCATATCTCACTCCCTCTTGAATATATCCAATGAACTGGCCTCAACAACTCTCTGCAGTAGGGAATTCCACAGGTTAGCAACTCTGTGAGTGAAGAAGTTTCTCCTCATCTCAGTCCTAAATGGCTCACCCCTTATCCTTAGACTGTGTCCCCTCATTCTGGACTTCCCCAACAACGGTAACATTCTTCCTGCATCTAACCTGTCCAGTCCCGTCAGAATTTTATATGTTTCTATGAGATGCCCTCTCATTCTTCTAAACTCCAGTGAATACGGGCCCAGTCGATCCAGTCTCTCCTCATATGTCAGTACTGCCATCCCAGGAATCAGTCTGGTGAAACTTCGCTGCATTCCCTCAATAGCAAGAATGTCCTTCCTCAGATTAGGAGACCAAAACTGATCACAATATTCCAGGTGAGGCCTCACCAAGGCCCTGTAATACTGCAGTAAGACCTCCCTGCTCCTATACTCAAATCCCCTAGCTATGAAGGCCAACATGCCATTTGCCTTCTTCACCGCCTGCTGTACCTGCATGCCAACTTTCAATGACTGATGTACCATGACACCCAGGTCTCGTTGTACCTCCCATTTTCCGAATCTGCCGCCATTCAGATAATATTCTGCCTTCGTGTTTTTGCCACCAAAGTGGATTACCTCACGGTTATCCACATTATACTGCATCTGCCATGCATTTGCCCACTCATCTAACCTGTCCAAGTCACCCTGCAGCCTCTTAGTATTCTCCTCGCAGCTCACACCGCCACCCAGCTGATTGTCATCTGCAAACTTGGAGATATTACATTCAATTCCTTCATCTAAATCATTGATGTATATTGTAAATAGCTGGAGTCCCAGCACTGAGCCCTGCGGCACCCCACTAGACACTGCCTGACATTCTGAAAAGGACCCGTTTATACCAACTTTCTGCTTCCTGTCTGCCAACCAGTTCTCTATCCACATCAGTACATTACCCCCAATAGAAACATAGAAACATAGAAACATAGAAAATAGGTGCAGGAGTAGGCCATTCGGCCCTTATAGCCTGCACCGCCATTCAATGAGTTCATGGCTGAACATGCAACTTCAGTACCCCATTCCTGCTTTCTCACCATACCCCTTGATCCCCCTCGTAGTAAGGACTTCATCTAACTCCTTTTTGAATATATTTAGTGAATTGGCCTCAACAACTTTCTGTGGTAGAGAATTCCACAGGTCCTAAATGGCTTACCCCTTATCCTTAGACTGTGTCGCCTGGTTCTGGACTTCCCCAACATTGGGAACATTCTTCCTGCATCTAACCTGTCTAACCCTGTCAGAATTTTAAAAGTTTCTATGAGGTCCCCTCTCATTCTTCTGAACTCCAGTGAATACAAGCCCAGTTGATCCAGTCTTTCTTGATAGGTCAGTCCTGCCATCCCGGGAATCAGTCTGGTGAACCTTCGCTGCACTCCTTCAATAGCAAGAATGTCCTTCCTCAGGTTAGGAGACCAAAACTGTACACAATACTCCAGGTGTGGCCTCACCAAGGCTCTGTACAACTGTAGCAACACCTCCCTGCCCCTGTACTCAAATCCCCTCACTATGAAGGCCAACATGCCATTTGCTTTCTTAACCGCCTGCTGAACCTGCATGCCAACCTTCAATGACTGATGTACCATGACATCCAGGTCTCTTTGCACCTCCCCTTTTCCTAATCTGTCACCATTCAGATAATAGTCTGTCTCTCTTTTACCACCAAAGTGGATAACCTCACATGTATCCACATTATACTTCATCTGCCATGCATTTGCCCACTCACCTAACCTATCCAAGTCGCTCTGCAGCCTCATAGAATCCTCCTTGCAGCTCACACTGCCACCCAACTTAGTGTCATCCGCAAATTTGGAGATACTACATTTAATCCCCTCATCTAAATCATTAATGTACAGTGTAAACAGCTGGGGCCCCAGCACAGAACCTTGCGGTACCCCACTAGTCACTGCCTGCCATTCTGAAAAGTCCCCATTTACTCCTACACTTTGCTTCCTGTCTGACAACCAGTTCTCAATCCATGTCAGCACACTACCCCCAATCCCATGTGCTTTAACTTTGCACATTAATCTCTTTGTGTGGGACCTTGTCGAAAGCCTTCTGAAAGTCCAAATATACCACGTCAACTGGTTCTCCCTTGTCCACTCTACTGGAAACATCCTCAAAAAATTCCAGAAGATTTGTCAAGCATGATTTCCCTTTCACAAATCCATGCTGACTTGGACCTATCATATCACCTCTTTCCAAATGCACTGCTATGACATCCTTAATAATTGATTCCATCATTTTACCCACTACCGATGTCAAGCTGACCGGTCTATAATTCCCTGTTATCCCTCTCCGTCCTTTTTTAAAAAGTGGGGTTACATTGGCTACCCTCCACTCTATAGGAACTGATCCAGAGTCAATGGAATGTTGGAAAATGACTGTCAATGCATCCACTATTTCCAAGGCCACCTCCTTAAGTACTATGGGATGCAGTCCATCAGGCCCTGGGGATTTATCGACCTTCAATCCCATCAATTTCCCCAACACAATTTCCCGACTAATAAGGATTTCCCTCAGTTCTTCCTCCTTACTAGACCCTCTGACCCCTTTTATATCCGGAAGGTTGTTTGTGTCCTCCTTAGTGAATACTGAACCAAAGTACTTGTTCATTTGGTCCGCCATTTCTTTGTTCCCCGTTATGACTTCCCCTGATTCTGACTGCATTTGTCTTTACTAACCTTTTTCTCTTTACATATCTATAGAAACTTTTGCAATCCATCTTAATGTTCCCTGCAAGCTTCTTCTCGTACTCCATTTTCCCTGCCCTAATCAAATCCTTTGTCCTCCTCTGCTGAGTTCTAAATTTCTCCCAGTCCCTGGGTTCGTTGCTATTTCTGGCCAATTTGTATGCCACTTCCTTGGCTTTAATACTATCCCTGATTTCCCTTGATAGCCACGGTTGAGCCACCTTCCCTTTTTTATTTTTACGCCAGACAGGGATGTACAATTGTTGTAGTTCATCCATGCGGTCGCTAAATGTCTGCCATTGCCCATCCACAGTCCACCCCTTCAGTCTCATTCGCCAATCTATCCTAGCCAATTCACGCCTCATACCTTCAAAGTTACCCTTTTTTAAGTTCTGGACCATGGTCTCTGAATTAACTGTTTCATTTTCCATCCTAATGCAGAATTCCACCATATTATGGTCACTCTTCCCCAAGGGGCCTCGCACAATGAGATTGCTAATTAATCCTCTCTCATTACACAACACCCCTAAGATGGCCTCCCCCCTAGTTGGTTCCTTGACATATTGGTCTAAAAAACCATCCCTTATGCACTCCAGGAAATCCTCCTCCACCGTATTGCTTCCAGTTTGGTTAACCCAATCTATGTGCATATTAAAGTCACCCATTATAACCTCTGCACCTTTATTGCACGCACCCCTAATTTCATGTTTGATGCCCTCCCCAACATCACTACTACTGTTTGGAGGTCTGTACACAACTCCCACTAACGTTTTTTGCCCTTTGGTGTTCTGCAGCTCTACCCATATAGATTCCACATCATCCAAGCTAATGTCCTTCCGAACTATTGCCTTAATTTCCTCTTTAACCAGCAATGCTACCCCACCTCCTTTTCCTTTTATTCTATCTTTCCTGAATGTTGAATACCCCTGGATGTTGAGTTCCCAGCCCTGATCATCCTGGAGCCACGTCTCTGTAATCCCAATCACATCATATTTGTTAACATCTATTTGCACAGTTAATTCATCCATCTTATTGCGGATACTCCTTGCATTAAGACACAAAGCTTTCAGGCTTGTTTTTTTAACACCCTTTGTCCTTTTAGAATTTTGCTGTACAATGGCACTTTTTGTTCTTTGCCTTGGGTTTCTCTGCCCTCCACCTTTCCTCATCTCCTTTCTGTCTTTTGCTTTTGCCTCCTTTTTGTTTCCCTCTGTCTCCCTGCATTGGTTCCCATCCCCCTGCCATATTAGTTTAACTCCTCCCCAACAGCACTAGCAAACACTCCCCCGAGGACATTGGTTCCGGTCCTGCCCAGGTGCAGACCGTCCGGTTTGTACTGGTCCCACCTCCCCCAGAACCGGTTCCAATGTCCCAGGAATTTGAATCTCTCCCTGCTGCACCACTGCTCAAGCCATGTATTCATCTGCGCTATCCTGCGATTCCTACTCTGACTATCACGTGGCACTGGTAGCAATCCCAAGATTACTACTTTTGAGGTCCTACTTTTTAATTTAGCTCCTAGCTCCTTAAATTCGTTTCGTAGGACCTCATCCCTTTTTTTACCTATGTCGTTGGTACCAATGTGCACCACGACAACTGGCTGATCTCCCTCCCTTTTTAGAATGTCCTGCACCCGCTCCGAGACATCCTTGACCCTTGTACCAGGAAGGCAACATACCATTCTGGAGTCTCGGTTGCGGTCGCAGAAACGCCTATCTATTCCCCTTACAATTGAATCCCCAATCACTATCGCTCTCCCACTCTTTTTCCTGCTCTCCTGTGCAACAGAGCCAGCCACGGTGCCATGAACTTGGCTGCTGCTGCCCTCCCCTGATGAGTCATCCCCTAAACAGTACCCAAAGCAGTGTATCTGTTTTGCAGGGGGATGACCGCAGGGGACCCCTGCACTACCTTCCTTGCACTACTCTTCCTGTTGGTCTTCCATTCCCTATCTGGCTGTGGACCCTTTCCCTGCGGTACGACCAACTCGCTACACGTGATACTCACGTCATTCTCAGCATCGTGGATGCTCCAGAGTGAATCCACCCTCAGCTCCAACTCCGCAACGCGGACCGTCAGGAGCTCGAGATGGATACACTTCCTGCACACGTAGTCGTCAGGGACACCGGAGTCGTCCCTGAGTTCCCACATGGTACAGGAGGAGCATAATACCCGACCGAGCCGTCCTGCGATGACTTAACCCTTAGATACACTTAAATTGGCAACAACAATGTTAAAGTTTACTCACTATTATAGAAGAGAAAAAAGAAAAACTACTCACCAATCACCAGCCAATCACTTACCCTCTTGGCTGTGACGTCACCTTTTGATTTATTTCTACTTCTTTTTTGCCTTCTCTCCCCGCTGTAGCTGCTCCGGTCACGCCTCTCGCTGCCGCTGGGCCTTTATAGGCCTCACCAACCACGCACTCCCGCCTCTCGGACTGCCGCCGCCTCTCGCTGCCGCTGAGCCTTTATAGGCCTCACCAACCACGAACTCCCGCCTCTTGGACTGCCGCCGCCTCTCGCTGCCGCTGGGCCTTTATAGGCCTCACCAACGCCTGGAACTCCCACCTCTCGGACTGCCACCGCCTCTCGCTGCCGCTGGGCCTTTATAGGCCTCACCAACCACGCACTCCCACCTCTCGGACTGCCGCCGCCTCTCGCTGCCGCTGGGCCTTTATAGGCCCCACCAACCACGCACTCCCGCCTCTCGGACTGCCGCCGCCTCTCGCAGCCGCTGGGCCTTTATAGGCCTCACCAACCACGCACTCCCGCCTCTCGGACTGCCGCCGCCTCTCGCAGCCGCTGGGCCTTTATAGGCCTCACCAACCACGCACTCCCGCCTCTCGGACTGCTTTAATTTTACACATGTGCTTTAATTTTACACACCAATATCTTGTGTGGGACCTTGTTAAAAGCCTTTTGAAAGTCCAAATACACCACATCCACTGGCTCTCCCTTGTCCACTCTATTCGTTACATCCTCAAAAAATTCTGGAAGATTTGTCAAGCATGATTTCCCTTTCATAAATCCATGCTGACTTGGACCGATCCTGTCACTGCTTTCCAAATGCGCTGCTATTTCATCTTTAATAATTGATTCCAACATTTTCCCTATGACTGATGTGAGGCTAACCGGTCTATAATTAACCTTTTTCTCTCTCTCTCCTTTTTTAAAAAGTGGTGTTACATTTGCTACCCTCCAGTCCAGAGTAACTAATGCAGAGTTGAAAGTCTGTTGGAAAATGATCACCAATGGATCTGCTATTTCTAGGGCCTATTTCTTAGTACCCTGCAGTCAGAATCAGGGGAAGTCATAACGGGGAACAAAGAAATGGCAGACCAATTGAACAAGTATTTTGGTTCAGTATTCACTAAGGAGGACACTAACAACCGTCCGGACATAAAAGGGGTCAGAGGGGCTAATAAGAAGGAGGAACTGAGGGAAATCCTTATTAGTCGGGAAATTGTGTTGGGAAATTGATGGGATTGAAGGCCGATAAATCCCCAGGGCCTGATGGGCTGCATCCCAGAGTACTTAAGGAGGTGGCCTTGGAAATAGCAGATGCATTGACAGTCATTTTCCAACATTCCATAGATTCTGGATCAGTTCCTATGGAGTGGAGGGTAGCCAATATAACTCCACTTTTTAAAAAAGGAGGGAGAGAGAAAACAGGAAATTATAGACCGGTCAGCCTGACATCGGTAGTGGGTAAAATGATGGAATCAATTATTAAGGATATCATAGCAGCACATTTGGAAAGAGGTGACATGATAGGTCCAAGTCAGCATCGATTTGTGAAAGGGAAATCCTGCTTGACAAATCTTCTGGAATTTTTTGAGGATGTTTCCAGTAGAGTGGACAAGGGAGAACCAGTTGATGTGGTGTATTTGGACTTTCAGAAGGCTTTTGACAAGTTCCCACACAAAGAGATTAATGTGAAAAGTTAAAGCACATGGGATTGGGGGTTGTGTGCTGACATGGATTGAGAACTGGTTGGCAGACAGGAAGCAAAGAGTAGGAGTAAATGGGTACTTTTCAGAATGGCAGGCGGTGACTAGTGGGGTACCGCAAGGTTCTGTGCTGGGGCCTCAGCTGTTTACATTGTACATTAATGATTTAGACGAGGGGATTAAATGTAGTATCTCCAAATTTGCGGATGACACTAAGTTGGGTGGCAGTGTGAGCTGCGAGGAGGATGCTATGAGGCTGCAGAGTGACTTGGATAGGTTAGGTGAGTGGGCAAATGCATGGCAGATGAAGTATAATGTGGATAAATGTGAGGTTATCCACTTTGGTGGTAAAAACAGAGAGACAGACTATTATCTGAATGGTGACAGATTAGGAAAAGGGGAGGTGCAACGAGACCTGGGTGTCATGGTACATCAATCATTGAAGGTTGGCATGCAGGTACAGCAGGCGGTTAAGAAAGCAAGTGGCATGTTGGCCTTCATAGCGAGAGGATTTGAGTACAGGAGCAGGGAGGAGTTACTACAGTTTACAGGGCCTTGGTGAGGCCACACCTGGAGTATTGTGTACAGTTTTGGTGTCCTAACTTGAGGAAGGACATTCTTGCTATTGAGGGAGTGCAGCGAAGGTTCACCAGACAAATTACCGGGATGGCAGGACTGACATAGCAAGAAAGACTGGATCAACTGGGCCCGTATTCACTGGAGTTCAGAAGAATGAGAGGGGATCTCATAGAAACATTTAAAATTCTGATGGGTTTAGACAGGTTAGATGCAGGAAGAATGTTCCCAATGTTGGGGAAGTCCAGAACCAGGGGTCACAGTCTAAGGATAAGGGGTAAGCCATTTAGGACCAAGATGAGGAGAAACTTCTTCACCCAGAGAGTGGTGAACCTGTGGAATTCTCTACCACAGAAAGTTGTTGAGGCCAATTCACTAAATATATTCAAAAAGGAGTTAGATGTAGTCCTTACTACTCGGGGGATCAAGGGGTATGGCGAGAAAGCAGGAATGGGGTACTGAAGTTGCATGTTCAGCCATGAACTCATTGAATGGTGGTGCAGGCTCGAAGGGCCGAATGGCCTAATCCTGCACCTATTTTCTATGTTTCTATGTTTCTGGGATGCAGACTATCAGGCCCTGGGGATTTATCAGCCTTCAATCCCATCAATTTCCTTAACACAATTTCCCGCCTAATAAGGATTTCCTTCAGTTCCTCCTTCTCTCTAGATCCTCGGTTCCCTCGTATTTCCGGAAGGTTATTTGTGCCTTCCTTCATGAAGACAGAACCAAAGTATTTGTTCAATTGATCTGCCATTTCTTTGTTCCCCATTATAAATTCACCTGAATCTGACTGCAACCTTTGTCTTCACTAATCTTTTTCTCTTTACATCGCTATAGAATCTTTTGCAGTCAGTTTTTATCTTCACAACAAGCTTCTTCTCATACTTTATGTTCCCCTTCCTAATTAAACCCTTTGTCCTCCGCTGCTGAATTTTGACCACAAATGTGTCAGTGATGAATTTTCTACTTTCAATATAGTGGAAGTTGGGCTGCCGTCCAATCAGATTCAAATGAACATCATGCAGATTAATTAGCTCAATAAGACAGCAATTAGCCGTTTGACACTCTGCAAGAATTTCATGCAAATCGAACATTGTTCCTGCAGGCAGTGAGATTCGTAAAATGGGCATTTGTGAACATCACGCCTGATGGAAGCTGGAGCCGGTGTGCAATCTGAAGTTTCCTCTCTGAGCCAGAAGGTTGTGGGTTCAAGTCTCACTCCAGGGACTTGAGCGCATAAATCCAGGCTGACACTCCCAGTGCCAGTACTGAGGGAGCGCCGCACTGTCGGAGGGGCAGTACTGAGGGGGCGCCGCACTGTCGGAGGGGCAGTACTGAGGGAGCGCTGCACTGTCGGAAGGGGAGTACTGAGGGAGCGCCGCACTGTCGGAGGGGCAGTACTGAGGGAGCGCTGCACTGTCGGAGGGGCAGTACTGAGGGAGCGCCGCACTGTCGGAAGGGCAGTACTGAGGGAGCGCCGCACTGTCGGAGGGGCAGTACTGAGGGAGCGCTGCACTGTCGGAAGGGGAGTACTGAGGAAGCGCTGCACTGTCGGAGGGGCAGTGGGGAGGGAGTGCCGCACTGTTGGAGGGGCAGTATTGAGGGAGCGCCGCACTGTTGGAGGGGCAGTACTGAGGGAGCGCTGCACTTTCAGAGGGGCAGTACTGAGGGAGCACCGCACTTTCGGGGGGGCGGTACTGAGGGAGCGCTGCACTGTCAGTGGGGCAGTACTGAGGGAGCGCTGTACTGTCAGAGATGCTGTCCTCCAGATGGGGTGTTAAACAAAGGCCTCGTTTGCTCTCTCAGGTGGACGTAACAATTCCTGCAGCACTATTTCGAAGAAGAGCAGGGGAGTTCTCTCCGGTGTACTGGACCCCAATATTTATCCCTCAACCAACATCACTAAAACAGATTATCTGGTCATTATCACATTGCTGTTTGTGCGAGCTTGCTGTGCACAAATTGGCTGCCGCGTTTCCTATATTACAACAGTGACTACACTCCAAAAGTACTTCTTTGGCTGTAAAGCACTTTGGGACGTCCGGTGGTCGTGAAAGGCGCTATACAAATGTAAGTCTTTCTTTCTTTTTGAACTGGCATGAGGCCACCGCTAGATCCAGGCAACCTCGCGCCCACCGCCGCTGGACAAAACACAGTGCGGTCAGGAAATTCCCTCCTTATTGGGAACGTCTGAAACAAGAATCCAGGGGCCTCCATAATTCTCCCCCTTTACATAAGAACGTAAGAATTAGGAACAGGAGTAGGCCATCTAGCCCCTCGAGCCTGCTCCGCCATTCAATAAGATCATGGCTGATCTGACCGTGGACTCAGCTCCACTTACCCGCCCGCTCTCTGTAACCCTTAATTCCCTTATTGGTTAAAAATCTATCTATCTGTGACTTGAATACATTCAATGAGCCAGCCTCAACTGCTTCCCTGGGCAGAGAATTCCACAGATTCACAACCCTCTGGGAGAAGAAATTCCTTCTCAACTCGGTTTTAAATTGGCTCCCCCGTATTTTGAGGCTGTGCCCCCTAGTTCTAGTCTCCCCGACCAGTGGAAACAACCTCTCTGCCTCTATCTTGTCTATCCCTTTCATTATTTTAAATGTTTCTATAAGATCACCCCTCATCCTACTGAACTCCAACGAGTAAAGACCCAGTCTACTCAATCTATTATGATAAGGTAACCCCCTCATCTCCAGAATCAACCTAGTGAATCGTCTCTGTACCCCCTCCAAAGCTAGTATAGCCTTCCTTAAGTAAGGTGACCAAAACTGCATGCAGTACTCCAGGTGCGGCCTCACCAATACCCTGTATAGTTGTAGCAGGACCTCCCTGCTTTTGTACTCCATCCCTCTCGCAATGAAGGCCAACATTCCATTCGCCTTCCTGATTACCTGCTGCACCTGCAAACTAACTTTTTGGGATTCATGCACAATGACCCCCAGGTCCCTCTGCACCGCAGCATGTTGTCATATCTCCCCATTCAAATAATATTCCCTTTTACTGTTTTTTTTTCCAAGGTGGATGACCTCACATTTTCCGACATTGTATTCCAGCTGCCAAACCTTAGCCCATTCGCTTGACCTATCTAAATCTCTTTGCAGCCTCTCTGTGTCCTCTACACAACCTGCTATCCCACTAATCTTTGTGTCATCTGCAAATTTTGTTACACTACACTCCGTCCCCTCTTCCAGGTCATCTATGTATATTGTAAACAGTTGTGGTCCCAGCACCGATCCCTGTGGCACACCACTAACCACCGATTTCCAACCCGAAAAGGACCCATTTATCCCGACTCTCTGCTTTCTGTTCGCCAGCCAATTCTCTATCCACGCTCATACATTGCCTCTGACTCCGCGTACCTCTATCTTCTGCAGTAGCCTTTTGTGTGGCACCTTATCGAATGCCTTTTGGAAATCTAAATACACCACATCCATCGGTACACCTCTATCCACCATGCTCATTATATCCTCAAAGAATTCCAGTAAATTAGTTAAACATGATTCATGAATCCATGCTGCGTCTGCTTGATTGCACTATTCCTATCTCGATGTCCCGCTATTTCTTTCCCTCTCCTGGTGAATGTGTGGAGTCTGTGGTTTACGGCCGGCCGGTGGACCTTCCCTAAGTGGCCCATCTTCATTGACGAGTCTCGGCAGCGCGTATTGCCGAGTTATTTAACCTCAGCGGCATCACAGCTGAAGCTGCCGTTCACCGGCACGGATCTGACCGGCCGAATAGCCTCTTTCTGTGCTGCGATTACTTTGTAACGCTTTGTAAATGAGCTCCTGGAACAGCGAGCAGCAGCGGAAACATTGGCTGATCTTTCTCTCTTCCCGCCCTGCAGAATCCACACCTGACAGGAAGAACATCAGGAGTTTCCAATGAATTACATAAGAACATTAGAAATGTGAGCAAGAGTAGGCCATACGGCCCCTCGAGCCTGCTCCGCCATTTAATACGATCATGGCTGATCTGATCATGGACTCAGGTCCACTTTCCTGCCCGCTCCCCATAACCCTTTATTCCCTTCTCGGTTAAGACACTGTCTATCTCTGTCTTAAATTTATTCAATGTCCCGGCTTCCACAGCTCTCTGAGGCAGTGAATTCCACAGATTTACAACCCCCTGAGAGACGAAATTCCTCCTCATCTCAGTTTTAAGTGGGTGGCCCCTTATTCTAAGATCATGCCCTCTCGTTCTAGTCTCCCCCATCAGTGGAAACATCCTCTCTGCATCCATCTTGTCAAGCCCCCCTCATAATCTTATACATTTCGATAAGATCACCTCTCATTCTTCTGAATTCCAATGAGTCGAGGCCCAACCTCCTCAACCTTTCCTCATCTCCGGGACCAACCTAAGTAATCAATGAATTACGAGTGAGGAGCACTCTTCACCCAGGAGTGTGTGAGCTCCCACTCTGTCTTGTCCAATGTATTTGCGGATAATGGCTGACACCAAAACAAAGAGCCCAGTTCAACAAAATTGCCTGCCAAAGGCCGGTATCTTCAGACTGATTTATAACTCTCAGCCTTGTGTTCAAATCCCTCCGTGGTCTCGCCCCCTCACCCCCCCCCACCTTATCTCAGTAACCTCCTGTTGGGGTAAAAAGGAGCCTTCAAGGTGGACTAACTGATATAGTTAATCGACAGCTACCCGTCTGTTGGGGTAAAAAGGAGGCTTCACTCCCTCTGGGTGGATTAACTGATATAGTTAATCGACACCTCGCCCAGCTCCTGTTGTATAACGACCACGGAAGTAAACAAACAAAATCTCAGGTTTGCCGGTTTTATTACGAGGAATTTGCACAGAGAGGTTCAGCCTAAAACCTCCGAAATACAAGTGGTTTCAAGTACAATTTATACAGGTTTTGGAGAGGAGCTAGCCTCCTACAAAATCCTCGATAGGTCTAATTCTATCAGCGAAGTTACACTGATTTGTCGACTCTTATCAAACTGTCTCTGAGTGGTATATGCAATTGCCCTTCTTCTGTGGTGTTAGTCCATGAGTTGCCCTTTGCCACAGTGTATTAGACGCCTAAACTGGCTTCCTTATCTCGTCCTCAGAGACTTCTGATCAACAACTGCTGATTTTGCTGTTTAAGTAATGCAGAGGTCAATTGAATGCGTTGTACATTTGTGCTATACCTACAGCGCGTGCTGCTGCAGGAGGGCGACGGCTGCGAAGCCAGGTCACTGATTGCAGTGCGGGCAGGCACAGCAGGAGGGGCGAAGGAGCGGCAAGAGATTGTAGAGGGAAGTGACCGGGGCCCAGAAGAGGCGAGGGCCCAGGGGCAGCACGGGCCCAGCCCACACTGTGCGATATGTGCGCGCACTGGGTCCGTGCAGCAGAGCAGGTCTCCAGTCATCCTGGTTAACCCTTGCCACTGGACCAAGACCTCGCTCTGTCAAGCCCGTGTGGTGGCTGGTGTGCAACGGCCACCCCACATTAAAAAAATCCACCCACAGGCATCTTCCACCCTTCAACATGTAGTTCGGGATCTGGAATATTAGGTCCTTCATTGAAACACCTGTGAACTCAACTATTTTTGGTGTGGAAGTCAGTCATCCTCGCTTCGAGGGACTGCCTATGATGATGACTTACATAAGCAAGTGTTACATACATAGGCAATTATATAGACGCTCCTAATACTGATAAGTTGACTACCTTCAGCATAATTCTGACCACCTATTTGCACCTCTTACAATTTATCCCTTACACCTCCTCCAGCCCTACAACTCTCTAAGAGCAAGACACTGGGAGAACTATTGGGTATGATAGTGTTGTGGCCCTGTTACTGGACCAGGAATCCTGACCCCGAGACTAGAAATCTGGAGACGCGAGTTCAAATCCCACCATGGCAGCTGGGGAATTTAAATTCAGTTAAATACCTCTGGAATAAAAAGCTAGTAATGGTGACCATGAAACTATTTGATTGTTGTAAAACCCCATCTGGTTCACTAATGTCCTTCAGGGAAGGAAATCTGCCATCCTTACCCGATCTGGCCTATATGTGACACCAGACCCCAACATCATAGGCAGTCCCTCGGAATCGAGGAAGACTTGCTTCCACTCTAAAAGTGAGTTTTCAGGTGGCTGAACAGTCCAATACGGGAATTACAGTCTCTGTCACAGGTGGGACAGACAGTGGTTGAGGGAAAGGGTGGGTGGGGAGTCTGGTTTGCCGCACGCTCCTTCCGTTGCCTGCGCTTGGTTTCTGCATGCTCTCGGCGACTAGACTCGAGGTGCTCAGCGCCCTCCCGGATGCACTTCCTCCACTTAGGGTGGTCTTTGGCCAGGGACTCCCAGGTGTCGGTGGGGATGTTGCACTTTATCAGGGAGGCTTTGAGGGTGTCCTTGTAACGTTTCCTCTGCCCACCTGTCGTGTAGGAGTTCCGAGTAGAACGCTTGCTTTGGGAGTCTCGTGTCAGCGTGCGAACAATGTGGCCCACCCAACGGAGCTGGTCCAAGTGTGGTCAGTGCTTTGATGCTGGGGATGTTGGCCTGATCAAGAATGCTAACGTTGGTGCGTCTGTCCTCCCAGGGGATTTGCAGATTCTTGTGGAGACATCGTTGGTGGTATTTCTCCAGCGATTTGTGGTGTCTACTGTACATGGTCCACGTCTCTGAGCCATACAGGAGGGCGGGAATCACTACAGCCCTCTTAACTGCCCTCTGAAATGGCCCAGCAGGACACTCAGTTGTACCAAACCACTGCAACAAAGTCAGCACTGTGGGAGCACCTTCACCACACGGACTGCAGCAGTTGGGGAAGTCCAGAACCAGGGGTCACAGTCTAAGGATAAGGGGTAAGCCATTTAGGACCGAGATGAGGAGAAACTTCTTCACCCAGAGAGTGGTGAACCTGTGGAATTCTCTACCACAGAAAGTAGTTGAGGCCAATTCACTAAATATATTCAAAAGGGAGTTAGATGAAGTCCTTACTACTCGGGGGATCAAGGGGTATGGCGAGAAAGCAGGAATGGGGTACTGAAGTTTCATGTTCAGCCATGAACTCATTGAATGGCGGTGCAGGCTAGAAGGGCTGAATGGCCTACTCCTGCACCTATTTTCTATGTTTCTATGTTTCTATGTTCAAGACGGTGGCTCACCTTCTCAAGGGCACTTAGGAATGGACAATAAATGCCGGCCTTGCCAGCGACGCACGCGTCCCATGAATGAATTTAAAACACGGACACATTTCTTAATATTTGCAGTGGTTATGCAGATTGCAAACTGTTTGAGAAGATGTTGTGCTGAAGACTTGCGCTCCAGAACTAGCTGTGCCTCTAGCTAAGCTGTTCCAGTACAGCTACAACACTGGCATCTATCCGACACTGTGGGAAACTGTCCTGTCCACAAAAAACAGGACAAATCTAATCCGGCCAATTACCGCCCCATCAGTCTACTCTCAATCATCAGCAAAGTGATGGAAGGTGTCCTCGACAGTGATATCAAGCGGCACTTACTCACCAATAACCTGTTCACCGATGCTCAGTTTGGGTTCCGCCAGAACCACTCGGCTCCAGACCTCATTACAGCCTTGGTCCAAACATTGACAACAGAGCTGAATTCCAGGGGCAAGGTGACAGTGACTGCCTTTGACATCAAGACAGCATTTGACCAAGTGTGGCATCACGGAGCCCGAGTAAAACTGAAGTCAATGGGAATCAGGGGGAAAACTCTCCACTGGCTGGAGTCATACCCAGCACAAAGGAAGATGGTTGTGGTGGTTTGAGGTCAATCATCACAGCCCCAGGACATCGCTGCAGGAGTTCCTCAGGGCAGTGTCCTAGGCCCAACCATCTTCAGCTGCTTCATCCATGACCTTCCCTCCATCATAAGGTCAGAAGTGGGGATGTTCGCTGATGATTGCACAGTGTTCAGTGCCATTCGCAACTCCTCAGATAATGGAGCAGTCCATTCCCACATGCAGCGAGACCTGGACAACATTCAGGCTTGGGCTGATAAGTGGCAAGTAACACTCTCGCCACACAAGTGCCAGGCAATGACCAGTTCCAACAAGCGAGAGTCAAACCACCGTCCCTTGACATTCAACGGAATTACCATTGCCGAATCCCCCACCATCAACATCCTGGGGGGGGTCACCATTGACCAGAAACTTAACTGGACCAGCTACATAAATACTGTGGCAACAAGAGCAGGTCAGAGGCTGGGTATTCTGCATTGAGTGTCTCACCTCCTGACTCCCCAAAGCCTACAAGGCACAAGTCAGGAGTGTGATGGAATACTCTCCACTTACCTGGATGAGTGCAGCTCCAACAACACTCGAGAAGCTCGACACTATCCAGGACAAAGCAGCCGCTTGATCGACACCCCATCCACCACCTTCAACATTCACTCCCTCCACCACCGGCGCACCGTGGCTGCAGTGTGCACCATCTACAAGATGCACTGCAGCAACTCGCCAAGACTTCTTCGGCAGCACCTCCCAAACCCGCGACCTCTACCGCCTAGAAGGACAAGGGCAGCAGGCGCATGGGAACACCACCACCTCCACGTTCCCCTCCGAGTCACACAGCATCCCAACTTGGAAATATATCAGTCCGCAAGTGTGACCCCGAGCTTCCGGTCGCCTGTCACTTTAATTCCCCGCTCCACTCCCCCTCTGATCTCTCTGTCCTCGGCCTCCTACACTGTTCCAGCGAAACTCAATGCAGGCTCAAGGGGCAGCACCTCATCTTTCGTTTGGGCACTTTACAGCCTTCTGGACTCAACATCAAGTTCAAAAATTTCAGAGCGTAACCGCTGCCAATCTTTGGCTCACCACCACCTTCTCAAGGGTGATTAGGGATGGGTAATAAATGCTGGCCTTGCCAGCGACGCCCACATCCCAGGAACAAAGGAAAAAAGAGGATGATTGTTGTAATTCCATTGGAATAGCTGTTGTTTGGCCAGTGACAAAATCACATTCTCAGAAATGTCACCATTTGAACAATTCCCACAATTTCAATCAGTGGTCCATGAACTTTATCGGAAAATTAGCATTTCTCCCATTTTGAATGGAGACAATAATACACGGCTTTGCAATGGATGCTTTCTGATGAAAGCAGCCTCCCACGGAGGAACTGCACAATACTCCAGAAATGTTACGGGGGCTGTGATTGGAATAGTCCCATGTATAATACATACTTACCGACTAAAAAAATTCCCTTCCCTGCTATTTTTCTTGAATATAATCCTGTCTCAGTAAGCAGTCTTCACCGACGGCAAATCTTGCTCTCAACAACAAATGGCATTTATATCGCGCCTTTATTAAAGTGGTGAAACGTCCCAAGACAACAAATTTGACACCGAGCCACATGTAATATCGTTTTAGAGATAATGTTCTCAGCCTCTAGTCTTTTGAGTTCTTTCTCAACTTTCTCCTTGAGTGTGTATGATACAGGAAGTGGCTTGCGGTAAACTGGTCGAGCGTCCTTCTGTGCCCTGACACTTGCCTTGAAGCCTTCGATCGGACTGCCCGTTTCGCAGAACAGCTTCGGATATTGCTTGATGACATCATGCTTCGATGCAAATCTCATTTCAACACGAAAAATCTCATTCCAATCCAGCTTCAGTGGTCCCAACCAATTTCTACCTATTAAGGCAGGCTTGTCTCCTGAGACTTCTAAGAGAGACAAGTTCTGAAACTGATCCTTGTATTTCACCAGTGCGTTGATACGTCCTACCACAGGGATTTGCTCTCCTGAGTAGCCTCGCAGCTCTACCTTCAATTTCTCTATTGGAAAATCATGCAACTTGTCGAGATATAGCGATTCCGGTACTACGCTCACGGATGCACCAGTGTCAATTTCCATGGGTATCCTGGTTCCTGCAACATCTACTTGGCTGACAATACTTTGTGATTCGTTGTTAGGCACCCTCGTGCTCCTCATGACGTGCATTTCCGAAACCTCCTCGTTCTGTTGCTTCTCTTCAATGCTACGTATTCTCTGGCAATTTCTACTTTGAAAGTTGGTTTACTCTTCAGTTAGCATGCCTTTGCAAGATGCCCAGTTTTCTTGCAGAAGAAACACTCTGCCTTCACATATGGACAGCTTTAAACAATGTGGTGTCCCAGACACCAATAGCATGACTTCAATGCTCTGTTACCTTGGCCAGTTTCTGCGACCTTGGAGCCCAACTGTCTTTTACTTTTAGCCTGCAGGCGATTCACCTCGGTTGTCTGACGACTGGAAATGGTACGAAATTCTTCGGAGTATTGGTCAGCCATATCCATTGACATAACTGTCTGACAACCTAAATCTAAACTCAAGTTAGGGGTTGTCAATAATGGCCTCCTGATTGCTTCATTTTCATCCCACAAACAAAACGGTCACGCAATGCTCGGTCCTGAAAGTTTCCGAAATGACAGTGAATGAATAGCTTTCTTAAAGCTACAATGTACCCACTGATATTCACATCAATGAATTGATCTTGTATTCCAAAATGATGACTTTCAGCAATTTCCAGGGACTCAGGACTGTAGTGCTGTTCTAAATTGGTCAGTGGTATGTCCTTCGGCTTGTTGGGAAACATAGAAACATAGAAACATAGAAAATAGGTGCAGGAGTAGGCCATTCAGCTCTTCGAGCCTGCACCACCATTCAATATGATCATGGCTGATCATTCACCTCAGTACCCCTTTCCTGCTTTCTCTCCATACCCCTTGATCCCTTTAGCTATAAGAGCCATATCCAACTCCCTCTTGAATATATCCAATGAACTGGCATCAACAACTCTCTGCGGTAGAGAATTCCACAGGTTAACAACTCTCTGAGTGAAGAAGTTTCTCCTCATCTCAGCTCTAAATGGCTTACCCTTTATCCTTAGACTATGTCCCTTGGGACTATCCCAACATCGGGAACATTCTTCCTGCATCTAACCTGACCAGTTCCGTCAGAATTTTATATGTTTCTATGAGATCCCCTCTCATCCTTCTAAACTCCAGTGAATATAGGCCCAGTCGATCCAGTCTCTCCTCATATATCAGTCCTGCCATCCCAGGAATCAGTCTGGTGAACCTTCGCTGCACTCTCTCAATAGCAAGAACGTCCTTCCTCAGATTAGGAGACCAAAACTGAACACAATATTCCAGGTGAGGCCTTACTAAGGCCCTGTACAACTGCAGTAAGACCTCCCTGCTCCAATACTCAAATCCTCTAGCTATGAATACCATTTGCCTTTTTCACCGCCTGCTGTACCTGCATGCCAACTTTCAATGACTGATGTACCATGACACCCAGGTCTCGTTGCACCTCCCCTTTTCCTAATCTGCCGCCATTCAGATAATATTCTGCCCTCGTGTTTTTGCCACCAAAGTGGATAACCTCACATTTATCCACATTATACTGCATCTGCCACTCGTTTTCCCACTCAGCTAAACTGTCCAAGTCACCCTGCAGCCTTTCAGCGTCCTCCTCACAGCTCACACCGCTTAGTGTCATCTGCAAACTTGGAGATATTACACTCAATTCCCTCATCTAAATCATTAATGTATATTGTGAATAGCTGGGGTCCCAGAACTGAGCCCTGCGGAAGCCCACTAGTCACTGCCTGCCATTCTGAAAAGGACCCATTTATCCCGACTCTCTGCTTCCTGTCTGCCAACCAGTTCCCTATCCACGTCAGTGCATTACCCCCAATAACATGTGCTTTAATTTTGCACACCAGTCTCTTGTGTGGAATCTTGTCAAAATCCTTTTGAAAGTCCAAATACACCACATCCACTGGTTCTCCCTTGTCCACTCTATTAGTTAGGTCCTCAAAAAATTCTAGAAGATTGGTCAAGCATGATTTCATAAAACCATGCTGACTTGGACCGATCCCATCACTGCTTTTCAAATGTGTTGCTATTTCATCTTTAATAATTGATTCCAACATTTTCCCCACAACTGATGTCAGGCTAACCGGTCTATAATTACCCATTTTCTCTCTCCCTCCCTTCTTAAAAAGTGGCGTTACATTAGCTACCCTCCAGTCCATAGTCGATAGACTGTTGGAAAATAATCACCAATGCATCCATTATTTCTAGGGCTACTTCCTTAAGTACTCTGGGATGCAGACTATCAGGCCCCGGGGATTTATTGGCCTTCAATCCCATCAACTTCCCTAACACAATTTCCCGCCTAAAAAGGATTTCCTTCCGTTCCTCCTTCTCACTAGACTCTCGGTCCCTTCGTATTTCCGGAAGGTTCCTTCGTGAAGACAGAACCAAAGCATTTGTTTAACTGGTCCGCCATTTCTTTGTTCCCCATTATAAATTCACCTGAATCTGACTGCAATGGACCTACGTTTGTCTTCACTAATCTTTTTCTCTTCACATATCTTTAGAAGCTTTTGCAGTCAGTTTTTATGTTCCCAGCAAGCTTCCTCTCATACTCTTTTTTTCCCCTCCTAATTAAACCCTTTGTCCTCCTCTGCTGGATTATAAAATTTCCCAGTCCTCAGGTTTGCTGCTTTTTCTGGCTAATTTATATGCCTCTTCCTTGGATTTAACACTATCCCTAATTTCCCTTGTTAGCCACGGTTGAGCCACCTTCCCCATTTTATTTTTACTCCAGATAGGGATGTACAATTGTTGAAGTTCAACCATGTGATCTTTAAATATTTGCCATTGCCTATCCACCGTCAATCCTTTAAGGATCATACGCCAGTCTATTCTAGCCAATTCACGTCTCATACCATCAAAGTTACTTTTCCTTAAGTTCAGGACCCTAGTCTCTGAATTAACCGTGTCACTCGCCATCTTAATCAAGAATTTTACCATATTATGGTCACTCTTCCCCAAGGGGCCTCGCACAACAAGATTGCTAATTAGTCCTTTCTCATTACACATCACCCAGTCTAGGATGGCCAGCCCTCTACTTGGCTCCTCGACATATTGGTCTGGAAAACCATCCCTAATACACTCCAGGAAATCCTCCTCCACCGCATTGCTACCAGTTTGGTTAGTCCAATCAGTATGTAGATTAAAGTCGCCCATGATAACTGCTGTACCTTTATTGTATGCATCCCTAATTTCTTGTTTGATGCTGTCCCCAACCTTACTACGACTGTTTGGTGGTCTGTACACAACTCCCACTAGCGTTTTCTTCCCTTTGGTACTCCGTAGCTCCACCCATACAGATTCCACATCATCCAGGCTAATGTCCTTCCTTACTATTGCATTAATTTCCTCTTTAACCAGCAACGCCACCCCGCCTCCTTTTCCTTTCTGTCTATCATTCTTAAATGTTGAATACCCCT
Source organism: Pristiophorus japonicus (assembly GCF_044704955.1). Classification (NCBI taxonomy): domain Eukaryota; kingdom Metazoa; phylum Chordata; class Chondrichthyes; family Pristiophoridae; genus Pristiophorus; species Pristiophorus japonicus. The sequence goes on from NC_091977.1 coordinate 536,954,154, forward strand.
GGATGTTGAGTTCCCAGCCTTGGTTACCCTGGAGCCATGTCTCCGTGATGCCAATTACATCATATCCGTTAACTGCTGTCTGCGCAGTTAATTCGTCCACCTTATTCCGAATACTCCTCGCATTGAGGCACAGAGCCTTCAGGCTTGACTTTTTAACAACCTTTGTCCCTTTACAATTTTGCTGTAATATGGCCCTTTTTGTTTTTTGCCTCGGGTTTCTCTTCCCTCCACTTTTACTTTTCTTCTTTCTATCTTTTGCTTCTGCCTCTATTCTACTTTCCTCTGTCTCCCTGCATAGGAACAAAGACATTTTTCTGGGTTTCATACACCTCATGGCCTGCTTCAGTTGGCAAACTAGCCCATTTCCCATCTAACACCACCCGATTACGGTTTTCATCATCGGGGACTTCAACGATACTATTTGTGGTGGAAAACATCTCTAGCCGCTCCACGTACACTCCAAAAGTCTCTCAGCCGCGATGGAACTTACCCAAGCGGCTATTATTCCCATAGGCGCAGCTAGCTAGATTCTTCAGTTCAGCCAAGTCTGCTACAACTGTCCAGAGTATTGGTGAGGCCACGCCTGGAGTACTGCGTGCAGTTTTTCTCTCCGTATTTACAAAAGGATATATTTGCATTGGAGGCTGTTCAGAGAAGGTTCACTAGTTTGATTCCGGAGATGAGGGGGTTGACTAATGAGGATAGATTGAATAGGTTGGGCCTCTACTCCTTGGGGTTCAGAAGAATGAGTGGTGATCTTATCGAAACATAAGATAATGAGGGGGCTCGACAAGAAGGATATTTCCACTCATAGGGAAAACTAAAACTAGGGGACATAATCTTAGAATAAGGGACCACCCATTTAAATCTGAGATGAGGTGAAATTTCTTCTCTCAGAGGGTTGTAAATCTGTGGAATTCTCTGCCCCAGAGAGCTGTGGAGGCTGGGTCATTGAATATACTTAAGGCAGAGATAGACAGATTTTTGAGCAATAAGGGAGAAAAAGGATTATGGGGAGCAGGCAGGGAAGTGGAGCTGAGTCCATGATCAGATCAGCCAAGACCTTATTGAATGGTGGACCAGGCGTCAGCGGCCAAATGGTCTACTCCTGCTCCTATTTCTTATGTGCTTACGTACCTTGGATTTTTAGCTGTGCTCTGCAAAACAAAGAACCTCCCAAAGTCGCTCTGTTGGATGGCAGAAACATCCACCAACAAAAATTTCAGCTTGGTTTTCCGATTATCCTATCCTACGTCGTCAATGTGATATATTCTTAAGACATCACTAAAGCACACACACTCAAGATGGCTTCAATCTGCAACTTTCTTTTTATTGTATAAATAGCAGTGGCTGCATTACCACTGTGGTCCACTAGGTGGAGCTCTGTATTTCACCACCGAAGGAGAAATTAGGGCAGGTGACCAAAAGCGTAGTTAAAGAGGTCGAGAGGCGGAGAGGTTTAGGCAGGGAGTTCTAGAGCTTGGGGCCCAGGCAACAGAGGCACAGCCACCGATGGTGGAGCAATTATAATCAGGGGTGCTCAGGAGGGCAGAATTAGAGGAGCATAGAGATCTCGGGTGGGTGTGGGGCTGGAGGAGATTACAGAGATAGGGAGGGGCGAGGCCTTGGAGGGATTTGAAAACAAGGATGAGAATTTTGAAATCGAGGCGTGTTTAACCGGGAGCCAATGTAGGTCAGCGAGCACAGGGGGTGATGGGGTGAGCGGGACTTGGTGCGAGTTAGGACACGGGTAGCAGAGTTTTGGATCACCTCTAGTTTACTGGTTTCCAAACGCTACGGACCTCATAACTTTTTTGTGTTCAGTAATTTCATAGTTTCATTGAAAGAGGCAGCGCAGAGGGAGGCCATTCGGCCCATCGTGCCTTTGCCGGCTCTTTGAAAGAGCGATCCCATTAGTCCCACTCCCCCCTGCTCCCTTCCCGTAGCCCAGCACATTTCTCCTTTTCGTCATGTTATAAAAAGGAAAATAGAGATACTGGAGAGGGTGCAGGGAAGATTTGCAAGGATGATACCAGAAATGCGAGGGTATACCTATCAGGAAAGGATGAACAGGCTGGGTCTCTTTTCTCTTGAAAAAAAAAGGCTGAGGGGTGACCTAATAGAGGTCTTTAAAATGATGAAAGGTTTTGATCGAGTGGATACAGAGAGAATATTTCCACTTGTGGGGAAGAGCATAACCAGAGGCCATCGATATAAGATAGTCACCCAGAAATCCAATGGGGAATTCTGAAGAAACTCCTTTACCCAGAGAGTGGTGAGAATGTGGAACTCGCTGCCACAGGGAGTGGTTGAGGCGAATAGTATCGATGCATTTAAGGGGAGGCTGGACAAGCATATGGGGGAGAAGGGAATAGAGGGTTATGCTGATAGATTGAGATGAGGAAAGACGGGAGGAGGCTCGAGTGGAGCATAAACGCCCGCATGGACTGGTTGGGCCGAATGGCCTGTTTCTGTGCCGTATATCCCGTGTAATCCTATGTAAGTATTTATCCAATTCCCCGTTTGAAAGTTACTATTGAATCTGCTCCCACCACCCTTTCAGGCAGCGCGTTCCCGATCACAACAACTCGCTGCGTTAAAAACATTCTCCTCCTCTCCCCCCCTACCTCTAGTGCTTTTAGCAAAAAATAAGTAAGGATGAGGGGAAGGTAGTATATTGATAGTAGAATCTTGTCTGATGACACGCCTGTGGAGCATCTTGGGATGTCTAAACTAGGTCAAAGGCGCTAAATAAATTCACGTTGTTGTTGTAGAAGGGTAGCATGGACTTGGTTCTTCGTGCTGGTCTGAGGATTCCACAAAGTCTGAAAAGAGAAACATTTTTGAAAGTTGAGTAGAAGCGTCAATTCTGCTCGTTAAATCTTTGTGAAGGTCGTTAATGAGCTCATGCAACCTTCCAAAAACTGCAATCAAATCAAAAATTAATGGCCTGGTTAGCTAAACCACATGTCAAACTTGCTGAAGATGTTTTTTTTTTAAAAGGCACAGCTGTAAAGAGAGTGAAGAAAAAAAGATTGATAAAAGAATTTAGATGGTTTGTACCAGTGGGCACTCACGTGCGATTTAACACTGCTACATGTAAAATGTTGCTGGTTGTCCTGTGCCAGTATGTATACGACAAAAGCAAGAGGACATGGGAGTGATCGTCAACTCATCGTTTTCTAGGCCGGGGCAGGTGGTGAGGCAAATGACAAAGCCAGGGCCCAGCACTTCCGACAGAATTCATCATCATCGGCACTCCCTCGCAATCGAGGAAGACTTGCCTCCACTCTTAACATCAGTCCTTAGGTGGCTGAACAGTCCAATACGAGAACCGTAGTCTGTGTCACAGGTGGGACAGACAGTGGTTGAAGGAAAGGGTGGGTGGGGAGTCTGGTTTGCCGCACGCTCCTTCCGCTGCCTGCGCTTGCTTTCTGCACGCTCTCGGCGACGAGACTCGAGGTGCTCAGCGCCCTCCCGGATGCTCTTCCTCCACTTAGGGCGGTCTTTGGCCCAGCGTCTCCCAGGTGTCGGTGGGGATGTTGCACTTTATCAGGGAGGCTTTGAGGGTGTCCTTGGAATGTTTCCACTGCCCACCTGGGGCTCGCTTGCCGTGAAGGAGTTGCGAGTAGAGCGCTTGCTTTGGGAGTCTCGTGTCTGCCAGCCTGTCCAGAGTATTGGTGAGGCCGCACCTGGAGTACTGCGTGCAGTTTTGGTCACCTTACTTAAGGAAGGATATACCAGCTTTGGAGGGGGTACAGAGACGATTCACTAGGCTGATTCCGGAGATGAGGGGGTTACCTTATGATGATAGATTGACCAGACTGGGTCTTTACTCGTTGGAGTTCAGAAGGATGAGGGGTGATCTTATAGAAACATTTAAAATAATGAAAGGGATAGACAAGATAGAGGCAGAGAGGTTGTTTCCACTGGTCGGGGAGACTAGAACTAGGGGGCACAGCCTCAAACTACGGGGGAGCCAATTTAAAACCGAGTTGAGAAGGAATTTCTTCTCCCAGAGGGTTGTGAATCTGTGGAATTCTCTGCCCAAGGAAACAGTTGAGGCTAGCTCATTGAATGTATTCAAGTCACAGATAGATAGATTTTTAACCAATAAGGGAATTAAGGGTTACGGGGAGCGGGCGGGTAAGTGGAGCTGAGTCCACGGCCAGATCAGCCATGATCTTGTTGAATGGCGGAGCAGGCTCGAGGGGCTAGATGGCCTACTCCTGTACCTAATTCTTATGTTCTTATGTCCTCGCCGCACAGCACTGCCCCCCAGTCATCTGACAGAATTATTGTAGAGCGCGAGCGCCTCTAAGGGAATTCCGGGCTCATTGGATTTCAGGATAGGATTGAAAAGCAGAGAAATCACATCAAACTTGTATAGGCCCTTGGTTAGACCACACTTGGAGTACTTCAGCAGTTCTGGTCTCCATATTGTGAAAAGGGTGTGGACGCACTTGAGAAGTTGCAAAAAAATATATTCACAATATTCTCTAGAGTTTAGAAGAGTGAGAGGGGATCTCATTGAAACGTATAAAAGTCTGACTGGGTTGGATAGACTGGATGCGGGGAGGATGTTTCCCCCGGGCTGTGAAGTCTAGAACAAGGGGTCACAGTCTCAGGATACGGGGTAGGAAATTTAGGACCGAGATGAGGAGAAATGTTTTCACTCAGAGGGTGGTGAACCTGTGGAATTCTCTACCACAGAAGGCTGTGGAGGCCAAGTCACTGAATATATTTAAGAGGGAGGTAGATAGATTTCTAGACACAAAAGGCATCAAGGGGTATGGGGGAAAAGCGGGAATATGGTGTTGAGATAGAGGATCAGCCATGATCATATTGAATGGCGGTGCAGGCTCGAAGGGCCGAATGGCCTACTCCTGCTCCTATTTTCTATGTTTCTAAAAAGATTGCGAAGGATGATGCATGAATTAAGAGGATCATCATCATCATAGGCTAGCCCTCATGTTGTTTTCACGCAAGTTCACAGGTGTTTCAATGAAGGACCCGATGTTCCAGGTCCTGAACTCCAATTGAGGGGGTGGAAGATGCCTGTGCGTGGATCTTTTTAACGTGGGGTGGCCGTTGCACACCAGCCACCACACGGGCTTGACAGAGCTCGGTCTTGGTCCAGTGGCAAGGGTTAACCAGGACGACTGGAGACCAGCTCTGCTGCACGGGCCCAGTGCGCACATATCGCAGTGTGGGCTGGGCCCGTGCTGCCCCTGGGCCCTCGCCTCTCCTGGGCCCCGTACCCTCATTCGCCGCACCTCCACCACGATCTCTCGCCGCTCCTCCGCCACAAACATTCGCCGCACCACCGCCATACTTATATACTTATCAGGAAAGGCTAAACAGGCTGGGTCTCTGGGAGGAGGAGAGGCATATTTATCCATCTGATCCAAAATTCGGCCGGCAAAAAAAAATAAAATGGCGGCCACTGCAGTGGGCCCTCGCCTTTAATGGCCGCCGCACCGCCAAGTCCCAAAGCCACAGGAAACACAGTGCACCGACAGAAGAAGCTGTCACGGCGCCGCGCGGCTGACCGAGGGTTTTTATAACTGGATTTGGCAGGAGGTGCGGGCGATTGGCGCTTCGATGACGCACTCAGGACCAATCGGCAGCAGCGGGGCAGAGGTGGGAACCATCGGAAACACCGCCCCATCCCCCCTCCCCGCACACCCCAACCCCCCCAAGGTGAATTTCGCTGGCGGAGGCCATTGGCCTGCAAATCGGTGACCCCTCGACCCCTGCCACTTGGCCGCCGCTTTCTTGCGGCAAGAGGCCTTTTTAGGAGGCTGAATTTCGGCACCAATATTTCCACTTGTGGGGGAAAAGCATAACCAGAGGCCGTCAATATAAGACCGTCACCCAGAAATCCAATGGGGAATTCAGGAGAAACTTCTTTACCCAGAGAGTGGTGAGAATTTGGAACTCGCTGCCACAGGGCCCGGCCCGGAAATCGGCCCAATCCCGGCCTGCAAGACCATCAGCAGGCCAGGGTCATTACTGGGAGCAGAGTGCGGCGGTATACCACTGCAGGGAGCAGTGCGTGCTGCTGCAGGAGGGCGACGGCTGACTGCAGTGCGGGCAGGTACAGCAGGAGCGGCGAGGTCGGGGCGAAGGAGCGGCGAGAGTTCGTAGAGGGAAGTGATCGGGGACCAGGAACATAAGAACATAAGAATTAGGATCAGGAGTAGGCCATCTAGCCCCTCGAGCCTGCTCCGCTATTCAACAAGATCATGGCTGATCTGGCCGTGGACTCAGCTCCACTTACCCGCCCCCTCCCCATAACCCTTAATTCCCTTATTGGTTAAAAATCTATCTATCTGTGATTTGAATACATTCAATGAGCTTGCCTCAACTGCTTCCTTGGGCAGAGAATTCCACAGATTCACAACCCTCTGGGAGAAGAAATTCCTTCTCAACTCGGTTTTAAATTGGCTCCCCCGTATTTTGAGGCTGTGCCCCCCAGTTCTAGTCTCCCCGACCTGTGGAAACAACCTCTCTGCCTCTATCTTGTCTATCCCTTTCATTATTTTAAATGTTTCTATAAGATTCCCCCCTCATCCTTCTGAACTCCAACGAGTAAAGACCCAGTCTACTCAATCTATCACCATAAGGTAACCCCCTCATCTCCGGAATCAGCCTCATGAATCGTCTCTGTACCCCCTCCAAAGCTAGTATATCCTTCCTGAAGAAAGGTGACCAAAACTGCACGCAGTACTCCAGGTACGGCCTCACCAATACCCTGTACAGTTGCAACAGGACCTCCCTGCTTTTGTACTCCATCCCTCTCGCAATGAAGGCCAACATTCCATTCGCCTTCCTGATTACCTGCTGCACCTGCAAACTAACTTTTTGGGATTCATGCACAAGGACCCCCAGGTCCCTCTGCACCACAGCATGTTGTAATTTCTCCCCATTCAAATAATATTCCCTTTTACTGTTTTTTTTCCCAAGGTAGATGACCTCACACTTTCCGACATTGTATTCCATCTGCCAAACCTTAGCCCATTCGCTTGACCTATCTAAATCTCTTTGCAATCTTTCTGTGTCCTCTACACAACCCGCTTTCCCACTAATCTTTGTGTCATCTGCAAATTTTGTTACACTACACTCTGTCCCCTCTTCCAGGTCATCTATGTATATTGTAAACAGTTGTGGTCCCAACACCGATCCCTGTGGCACACCACTAACCACCGATTTCCAACCTGAAAAGGATCCATTTATCCCGACTCTCTGCTTTCTGTTAGCCAGCCAATTCTTGATCCATGCTAATACATTTCCTCTGACTCCGCGTACCTTTATCTTCTGCAGTAACCTTTTGTGTGGCACCTTATCGAATGCCTTTTGAAAATCTAAATACACCACATCCATCGGTACACCTCTATCCACCATGCTCATTATATCCTCAAAGAATTCCAGTAAATTAGTTAAACATGATTTCCCCTTCATGAATCCATGTTGCGTCTGCTTGATTGCACTATTACTATCTAGATGTCCCGCTATTTCTTCCTTCATGATAGTTTCAAGCATTTTCCCCACTACAGATGTTAAACTAACCAGCCTATAGTTACCTCCCTTTTGTCTGCCCCCTTTTTAAAACAGAGTAGTTACATTAGCTGTTTTCCAATCCGCTGGTACCTCCCCAGAGTCCAGAGACTTTTGGTAGATTATAACGAATGCATCTGCTATAACTTCCGCCATCTCTTTTAATACCCTGGGATGCATTTCATCAGGACCAGGGGACTTGTCTACCTTGAGTCCCATTAGCCTGTCCAGCACGACCTCCCTAGTGATAGTGATTGTCTCAAGGTCCTCCCTTCCCACATTCCTGTGACCAGCAATTTCTGGCATGCTTTTTGTGTCTTCCACTGTGAAGACCGAAGCAAAATAATTGTTTAAGGTCTCAGCCATTTCCACATTTCCCATTATTAAATCCCCCTTCTCATCTTCTAAGGGACCAACATTTACTTTAGTCATTCTTTTTCGTTTTATATATCTGTAAAAGCTTTTACTATCCGTTTTTATGTTTTGCGCAAGTTTACCTTCGTAATCTATCTTTCCTTTCTTTATTGCTTTCTTAGTTATTCTTTGCTGTCGTTTAAAATTTTCCCAATCTTCTATTTTCCCACTAACCTTGGCCACCTTATACGCATTGGTTTTTAATTTGATACTCTCCTTTATTTCCTTGGTTATCCACGGCTGGTTATCCCTTCTCTTACTGCCCTTCTTTTTCACTGGAATATATTTTTGTTGAGCACTATGAAAGAGCTCCTTAAAAGTCCTCCACTGTTCCTCAATTGTGCCACCGTTTAGTCTGTGTTTCCAGGAGAGGCGAGAGTTCGGGGCCCAGAAGAGGCCAGGGGTAGCACGGGTCAGCCCACACTGCGATATGTGTGCGCACTAGGTCCGTGCAGCAGAGCTGGTCTCCAGTCGTCCTGGTTAACCCTTGCCACTGGACCAAGACCTCGTGTGCAACGGCCACCCCACATTAAAAAAATCCACGCACAGGCATCTTCCACCCTTCAACATGTCGTTCGGGACCTGGAATATTAGGTCCTTCATTGAAACCCCTGTGAACTCATCCTTTTTCGGCGTGGAAGCAAGTCATCCTCGCTTCAAGGGACCGCCTTAGATGAATAGTACAGATGTATTATGTATTATGTGCCCCAAGGAGAGGCTTCCGTGAAGAAAAAAATCAACAAAAAACAGCAAGACATTCCCAATACTATCCTCACGCCACACCCACCGGAATCGCACATTTTTCTTTTAAAGACAATCACACATATCCGAGGTTGACATTTCTTCCCTCACTGCAGCCGCTGCAGCTCGGAATGCCCGCTTTCCCCGGCGGTCCCCCTAGGGGGCGCTGCGAGGTGCTCCGGATCGGGCGAGTTTCAAATTTCGCGCTGGTGTCGCCACCAGGGAGCGTTGCACGCTGGCTCGCCACTCCCGGGCGGTAATGCTCTGCGGCCCCCGGCAAAACCGGCACCCAATGTCCCGGCAAGGTGTCGGAAGCTGGCCGCCATTATCCCCCCTTCTGGGGCGAAAACAGAGGCGACGCCGAACCGAAAATCCAGCCCCTTAAATTCGTGACCTCTGGTTCTCGGCCCTTCTGCCAAAGGCAACAGTTTCTGTTACATCTGTAATGTGCAGTGACTTCACGAGGCAATGTTTTTGTCCTCAAACTGTGGTGACCTTGGTCCTTTATTCTGAACTCCAGAGTGAGGCACAAGCATGGTGAGCAGCTTGTTATACTGGGTTCTGTCACCAGGGCAGGAAACCCCCCGGTCTCCACCAGTTGCACCCTCTAGTGGTGCCAGCATGGTACATACACAATGTAAACCTTATTGAGAGTACATCCTTAGACTGGAGTTCACTGGAGTTCAGAAGAATGAGAGGGGATCTCATAGAAACGTTAAAAACTCTGACGGGTTTTGACAGGTTAGATGCAGGAAGAATGTTCCCAATGTTGGGGAAGTCCGGAACCAGGGGTCACAGTCTAAGGATAAGGGGTAAGCCATTACGGACCGACTTGAGGAGAAACTTCTTCACCCAGAGAGTGGTGAACCTGTGGAATTCTCTACCACAGAAAGTTGTTGATGCCAATTCACTAAATATATTCAAAAAGGAGTTAGATGTAGTCCTTACTACTAGGGGGATCAAGGGGTATGGCGAGAAAGCAGGAATGGGGTACTGAAGTTGCATGTTCAGCCATGAACTCATTGAATGGCGGTGCAGGCTCGAAGGGCCGAATGGCCTACTCCTGCACCTATTTTCTATGTTTCTAATTTTCTATCTACTCTCTCCAGACCCCTCATGATTTTGAACACCTCGATCAAATCTCCTCTCAACTTTCTCTGCTCCAAGGAGAACAACCACAGCTTCTCCAGTCTCTCCGCGTAACTGAAGTCCCTCATCCCTGGAACCATTCTCGTAAATCTTTTCTGCGCACTCTCTAAGGCCTTCACATCCTTCCTAAAGTGCGGTGCCCAGAATTGGACACAATACTCCAGATGGAACCGAACCAGTGCTTTATACAGGTACATCATAATTTTCATGCTTTTGTACTCTATTTATGAAGCCCAGGATCCCGTAAGCTTTTGTAATTGCTTTCTCAACCTGAACGGTTCTGATGAAGGGTCATCGAACTGAAACGTTAACTCTGTTTCTCTCTCAGACAGATGCTGCCTGACCCGCTGAGATTTCCAGAATTGTCTGTTTTTTATTTTGGATTCCAGCATCCGCAGTAGTATCTTGCTTTTGTAAGGAGATATCAGGACTGGTGAGGTAGGTTTTAAGGAGCGCCTTAAAGGAGGAGAGAGAGGTAGAGAGGCGGAGAGGTTTAGGGAGGGAATTCCAGAGCTCAGGTATAACCAATGGTGTCCCGTCATCTTGGTCTCCAGTCGTCCTGGTTAACCCTTGCCACTGGACCAAGACCTAGCTCTGTCAAGCCCGTGTGGTGGCTGGTGTGCAATGGTCACCCCACGTTAAAAAAATCCACGCACAGACATCTTCCACCCTTCAACATGTAGTTCGTGATCTGGAATATTAGGTCCTTCATTGAAACACCTGTGAACTTTTTGGCGTGGAAGCAAGTCATCCTCGACTCGAGGGACCGCCTATGATGATGATGATATAAAATAAATGTTTTACCAAGGCGATCGTATAACGTGACTTAAAATTAAGTCACGAAAATAAAATATAAATGTAAATGAATTAAATATTAATTTTAAACAGAAAAGAATTGGAAAGGGTGCAGAGAAGAGCAATAAAACCCTAATATAACAGCCTGCAGTACCGCTCGGCCTCCTACACTGTTCCAGTGAAGCACAATGCAAGCTCGAGGAATTGCACCTCATCTTTCGATTCGGCACTTTTCAGCCTTCCAGTCTCAATATCGAGTGCTACAATTTCAGACCATAACCTCTTCCCATATTTTTTCGGTCAGAAGCTGCAGATGATTCTGCCATTCCCATTTACACCATCTTGCGGATGAGGCGTTAAACCGAGGCCCCGTCTGCTCTCTCAGGTGGACGTAAAAGATTCCACGGCACTATTTCGAAGAAGAGCAGGGGAGTTCACCCCGGTGTCCCCTGGGAGGACAGACGCACCAACGTTAACGTCCTCGACCAGGCCAACATCCCCAGCATCGAAGCACTGACCACACTCGATCAGCTCTGCTGGGCAGGGCCACATTGTTCGCATGCCCCGACACGAGACTCCCAAAGCAAGCGCTCTACTCCGAACTCCTCATCGTCATCATAGGCAGTCCCTCGGAAGCGAGGAAGACTTGCTTCCACTCCTAAAGTGTATCCTTTGGTAGCTGAACAGTCCAATGCAAGAGCCACAGACCCTGTCACAGGTGGGACAGACATTCGTCGGGGGAAGGGGTGGGTAGGACTGGTTTGCCACACGCTCCTTCCGCTGCCTGCGCCTGACCGCTTCATGCTCGCGCCGTCGAGATTCGAAGAACTCTTCATCCTCCCGGATGCACTTTCTCCACCTCGGGCAGTCTTTTCAGCCAGGAACTCCCAGGTGTCAGTGGTGATGTCGCACTTTACCAGGGAGGCTTTGAGGGTGTCCTTGTAATGTTTCCGCTGCCCACTTTTGGCTCGTTTGCCGTGAAGGAGCTCCGCATAGAACAATTGCTTAGGGAGCCTCGTGTCTGGCATGCGAACAATGTGGCCTGCCCAGTGGAGCTGATCGAGTGTGGTCAGTGCTTCAATGCTGAGGATGTTGGCCTGGGCGAGGACATTGATGTTGGTGCATCTGTTCTCCCAGGGGATTTGCAGGATCTTGCTGAGACATCGTTGGTGATATATCTCCAGCACTCTTGGGGTGTCTTCTGTACATGGTCCATGCCTCTGATCCATACAGGAGGGCGGGTATTACTACAGCCCTGCAGACCATGAGCTTGGTGGTAGATTTGAGGGCCTGGTCTTTGAACACTCTTTTCCTCAGGCGGCCAAAGGCTGCACTGGCGCACTGGAGGCGGTGTTGGATCTCCGCATCAATGTCTGATAAAAGGCTCCCGATATATGGGAAGTGGTCCACGTTGTCGAGGGCCGCGCCGTGAATCTTGATGTCTGGGGGACAGTGCTGTGCGGCGAGGACAGACTGGTGGAGCACCTTTCTCTTACAGATGTTAAGCGTAAGGCCCATGCTTTCATATGCCTTGGTGAATACATCTTATATCCTGGAGCTCAGCCTCAGAATGTGCGCAGACGCATGTGTCGTCCGCATACGTTGCAGCTCAACGACAGAGGTTGGGGTGATCTTGGACCTAGCCTGGAGACGGCGTAGGTTAAATAGCTTCCCACCCTACACGGCAAGTGAGCCCCAGGTGGGCAGAGGAAACGTTTCAAGGACACCCTCAAAGCCTCCCTGATAAAGTGCAACATCCCCACCGTCACCTGGGAGTCCCTGGCCAAAGACCGCCCTAAGCGGAGGAATTGCATCCGGGAGGGCGCTGAGCATCTCGAGTCTCGTCGCCGAGAGCATGCAGAAAGCAAGCACAGGCAGCGGAAGGAGCGTGCGGCAAACCAGTCCCACCCTCCCTTTCCTTCAACCACTGTCTGTCCCACCTGTGACAGAGACTGTAAATCCTGTATTGGACTATACAGTCACCTGAGAACTCACTGTTAGAGTGGAAGCAAGTCTTCCTCGATTCCGAAGGACTGCCTGTGATGATGATGATGATGGTCCAATATTTATCCATCAATCAACATAACAAAAAAAAAACAGATTATCTGCTCATTATCACATTGCTGTTTGTGGGAGCTTGCTGTGTGTAAACTGGCTGCCGCGTTTTCCACATTACAACAGTGACTACACTCCAAAAGTACTTAATTGGCTGCAAAGCGCTTTGAGACATCCGGTGGTCGTGAAAGGCGCTATATAAATGCGAGTCTTTCTTTTACTTTTTAGCATTATTATATATAAACAACAGTGGGGAAAAAATTCACATTTTTCCCTTTTTTTTGTTAAAATAAACACGTAAATAACCACTTGTCTGCTGAAACACAAAACAAACATACAAAACAAATACACTCGGTTGGCATTGCTCAAACTGGCCCACATATTTGTAAGATTTTCCTTGTTTAGATTTACCACAGCTTAAAGCGCACCGGACAGATGTTTTTCTGCCCCAAGTATGGTTCCTTTGTCACTCCCCTGGATTGTCCATGATGTCAGCGTTTGAGTCCAGCTTCATAATCGCACTGAATGGAATTATTATTTTTTTAAAGCAGATTTTCTCCCTTCATAGAATCACGCAGCACAGAATGAGTCTTTTTGGCCCATCGTGCCTGTGCCGGCTCGCTTGAAAGTGTTCTCCAATTAGTCCCATTCCCCCACTGTTCCACAAGATCAGCACGTATTCTCGTGAAAGTGCACGGACCAGCCCACACTGCGATATGTGTGCGCTCTAGGTCCATGCAGCAGAGCTGGTCTCCAGTCGTCCTGGTTAACCCTTGCCACTGGACCAAGACCTAGCTCTGTCAAGCCCGTGTGGTGGCTGGTGTGCAACGGTCACCCCACGTTAAAAAAATCCACGCACAGGTATCTTCCACCCTTCAACATGTAGTTCGGGATCTCGAATATTAGGTCCTTCATTGAAACACCTGTGAACTTTTTGGTGTGGAAGCAAGTCATCCTCGACTCGAGGGACTGCCTATGATGATGAATCTTTAGTGGTCTAGGAACATAGCAACACAGGAACAGGAGGAGGCCATTCAGCCCCTCGAGCCCATTCCGCCATTCACTGAGATCGGGGCTGATCTGCGACCTAACTCCATATACCCGCTTTTGGCCCATATCCCTTAACACCTTTGGTTAACAAAAAGCTTTTAAATTTCCGATTTAAAATTACCAATTGATCTAGCATCAGTTGCCGTTTGCGGAAGAGAGTTCCAAACTTCTACCGCCCTTTGGGTGTAGACGTGTTTCCTAATTTCACTCCTGAAAGGTCTGGCTCTAATTTTTAGACTCTGCCCCCTAGTCCTCGACTCCCCAACCAGCGGGAATAGTTTCTCTCGATCTCCCCGATCTGTTCCCCTTAATATCCTGAACATAAGAACGTAAGAAATAGGAGCAGGAGTAGGCCATACGGCCCCTCGAGCCTGCTCCGCCATTTAATACGATCATGGCTGATCGATCATGGACTCAGCTCCACTTCCCCGCCCGCTCACCATAACCCCTTATCCCCTTATCGTTTAAGAATCTGTCTATCTCTGTCTTAAATTTATTCAATGTCCCAGCTTCCACAGCTCTCTAAGGCAGAGAATTCCACAGATTTACAACCCTCTGAGAGAAGAAATTCCTCCTCATCTCAGTTTTAAATGGGCGGCCCCTTATTGTAAGATCATGCCCTCTAGTTCTAGTCTCCCCCATCAGTGGAAACATCCTCTCTGCATCCAACTTGTCAAGCCCACTCATAATCTGATACATTTCGATAAGATCACCTCTCATTCTTCTCAATTCCAATGAGTCGAGGCCCAACCTCTTCAACATATCCTCATAAGTCAACCCTCTCATCTCTGGAATCAACCCAGTGAACCTTCTCTGAACTGCCTCCATAGCTGTATCAAGACTTCCCTGCTTTTATATGTAAGGTTCTGCTAAAACCAACCACGGGGACATGTGGCAGGGAGAATGGGAAGATGCCATGTTTAAAATGACCAACTGCAGCCAACAGCTTGTAAACCGTGGAGGATGATGGGACTCTGGCCACCCTGTACAGGCAAAATCTCCCCAGTAATACACAAGGCAACACAAAGGGTATCAGTTTGAATAATTAAACAAAGGCCCACAGGTCTGATGCCATCAGTTTGGCCAGCCCAGACAGAGTGTCACCTCTGTCGAGATAGTGAACAATCATAGAAACATAGAAACATAGAAAATAGGTGCAGGAGTAGGCCATTCGGCCCTTCGAGTCTGCACCACCATTCAATGAGTTCATGGCTGAACATGCAACTTCAGTACCCCATTCCTGCTTTCTCGCCATACCCCTTGATTCCCCCTAGTAGTAAGGACTACATCTAACTCCTTTTTGAATATAATAGAAACATAGAAAATAGGTGCAGGAGTCGGCCATTATCTTCATTCCAGACAGATGGATACACATCGAACTTCCATCCACACCCCATGAACGGACTATAAGAAAAGCTGCAAAAACACACAAGGAAGTTGGAGAGGTTGCAGGTTTTGGAAGGTGGGGGAGGTTTTGGAGAGGGGGGAGGTTTTGGAAGTTGGAGAGCTTGGAGCTTGGAGCTGGCAGCTTGCAGCTTGTATCCAGAGAGAGCTCTCTCTCTCCCTCTCGCTCTCGCTCCACCAGAGGAAGAAGCAGCAGTTCCGCAGACGAAGCCACCAAGACTGAGAACCAGCAGGCAGTGGCAGTGACTTCCCACAGCTGAGCTGAGCAAGGAAACCAACCAGACTTTGGAGGTTGGAGTCAGCTTTTGGGAGTCGAGTCAGCTTTTTCACAGGGCCCTCGCTCTGGGGAAGGTGTGCTTAACTCCAGCAGCTTTTTGCTTAGGAGCCGACCGAGAGGCAAAGAGAAGAAACCGACGCCACATCGAGGAGGAAAACCGAACCGACCAACAACGTAAAACCCACCCCAGAGGGACCCCGAGCTGAAATAAGTGTCCCCAGAACCCCGGGGTTGATAGGATTGTAAGTATAGCCCAAACCCCCTCACAGACTCAATTTAGGATAGGAATTGGTAAGAAGGGTGGAAGTGGGAGGTGTGGTTGTGTGTGAGTGGAATGTTTTAACCTCTTATTTTCCCCTTCCCTGTTGCGAGATTTTTGGTGTTGTTGAGTGAGATTGTGCCATTACTGCTATTTATGATCTCTTCCTATGCCCCCTATCTTGGTGTTTACTATTCTAAATAAACAACATTAGCCATTTTGTACTCTTACCCATTGTATCTGGTGTCTCATTACTCACCCATCCTCATAACTCGCACGTACAGAACCCCAGGGGAGTGTGGATTCGAACCCACACCCCAAGTTCCCCTTACATATACTCCATCCCCTTTGCAATAAAGGCCAAGATTCCATTGGCCTTCCTGATCACTTGCTGTACCTGCATACTATCTTTTCGTGTTTCATGCACAAGTACCCCCAGGTCCCGCTGTACTGCAGCACTTTGCAATCACGATCAAATCATCCCTTAACCTTCTAAATTCTAGGGAATACAACCCTAATTTTGTAATCTCGCCTCGTAATGTAACCCTTGAAGTCCGGGTATCATTGTGGTAAATCTACGCTGCACTCCCTCCAAGGCCAATATATCCTTCCTAAGGCGTAGGGCCCAGAATTGCTCACAGTGCTCCAGGTGTGGTCTAACTCGAGTCTGACCAGCAGTCCTCTCGATGGACATGTGTGACCAAGGGTTCCCAACTTTAATTTGGATGTATTCCTGGATAGTTCCTCACAGGACCCCTCACCTCCAACTGCCCCACCCAGTCAAACAGCCTTTTTAACACTAAAAGTCTTCAAAGAAAATGAGAAAAAAACACTTTTTTTTAATGCCCCTGGGATTTTGCTCCTGGGTTTTGCTGGGGTCAGTCTTCATAGAATCATAGACATTTATGGCACGGAAGGGGGCCATTCGGCCCATCGTGTCCGCGCCGGCCGTAAAAAAGCTATCCAGCCTAATCCCACTTTCCAGCTCTCGGTCCATAGCCCTGTAGGTTACGGCACTTCAGGTGCACATCGAGGTACTTTGTAAATGTGGTGAGGGTTTCTGCCTCTACCACCCTTTCAGGCAGTGAGTTCCAGATCCCCACCACCCTCTGGGTGAAGAAATCTCCCCTCAAATCCCCTCTAAACCTTCTACCAATTACGTTAAATCTATGGCCCCTGGTTGTTGACCTCTCTGCCAAGGGAAACAGGTCCTTCCTATCCATTCTATCCAGGCCCCTCATAATTTTAGACACCTCAGTTAGGTCTCCCCCTCAGCCTCCTCTGTTGCAGGAGATTGACCGTCCATTCCTGTCTCCAAGACAATCCTGAGGGTTGACCACTCTAGTGTGAGCCTACTTATGAGTGTTGTTGAAAGACTGTTTGACCATTGAGGCCCAATCTTCTTCTTGCCTGATTACCACACACCAACTGTCCAGCAACGTCCCGGGATAGAGAGAGGCAATCTCACTTTCATTAATTTTTCCCCAGCAGCTTTTAATTGGTGGTACAAATTATACTGCTCTTACCATCATTGCAGCTGTGATAAGAGCATAAGAATTATGAGCAGGAGTCGGCCATTCGGCCCCTTGAGCCTGCTCCGCCATTCAATACAATCATGGCTGATCTCCAACCTCATACTCCACTTTCCCGTCCAATCACCATATCCCTTGATTCTCCTCAAGTCCAAAAATCTATCGATCTCAGCCTTGAATATACGCAACGGCTGAGCCTCCACATATCTCTGGGGCAGAGAATTCCAAAGATTCACCACCCTCCGAGTGGAGAAAATCCTCCTCATCTCAGTCCTAAATGGCCGATGCCTTACCCTGAGACAGTGACCAATTAAGTGGTCAACTAATGTAGCACAGACCAGGAATTAAATCGAACACCTGTTAGCCTTCATGGGGTTATTGAATGGAGCTGTGATACACGGACCTAAGTTGAAGATGCATGGAATCATGCAGCCCAGAAGGAGGCCTTTCGGCCCATCGTGCCTGTGCCGGCTCTTTGAAATATCTATCCAATTATTCCCACTCCCCCTGCTCTTTCCCCAGAGCAGTGCAAAATTTTCCTTTTAAGAGCATAAGAAATAAGAGCAGGAGTAGTCCATACGGCCCCTCGAGTCTGCTCCGCCATTCAATAAGATCATGGCTGATCTGATCTTGGTCTCAACTCCACTTTCCTGCCTGTTCCTATGACCCTTCACTCCCCTATAGTTCAAAAATCTGTCTATCTCCGCCTTGAATATATTCAATGACCCAGCCTCCACAGTTCTCTGGGGCAGAGAATTTCAAAGATTTACAACCCTCTGAGAGAAGAAATTCCTCCTCATCTCTGTCTTAAACAGGCGACTCCTTATTCTGAAACTATAACCCCTAGTTCTAGATTCCCCCACGAGGGGAAACATCCTCTCAGCATCTACCATGTCAAGCCCCCTCAAAATAAGAACACAAGAACATAATAAATAGAAACATAGAAACATAGAAATTTACAACGCAGAAGAGGCCATTTCGGCCCATCGTGTCCGCGCCGGCCGACAAAGAGCCGCACGGCCCTCGGTCAGCAGCCCTGAAGGTTACATATAAACCTATGAACAGGAACAGGAGTAGGCCACGTGGCCCCTCGAGCCTGCTCAGCCATTTAATACGATAATGGCTGATCCAATCATGGACTCAGGTCTTGTATGTTGGAATAAGATCACTTCCCTTTATTCTGAACTCCAATGAGTAGAGGCCCAACCTGCTCAAACTTTCATCATAAGACAACCCTTTCATCCCAGGAATCAACCTCGTGAACCTTCTCTGAACTGCTTCCAATGCAAGTATATCCCTCCTTAAATAAGGAGACCAAAGTATTTACCCAGTTCCCTTTTGAAAGTTACGATTGAATCTGCTTTCACCGCCCTTTCAGGCAGCGCGTTCCCAATCACAACAACACCATTGTATCTGCACCATTGTGAAGAAAATGTGTCTTATGTTGGAACGTTAACTTCATTTTAGGGGCTTAAGCCTCCAGTTATTGTAAAATTTTAATTCCCACGGTTTTTAATTAATTTAAAAGAAATATGTTACGGTGAAAACCGTGTTCAGTGGTGATGAATGAATGAATTTTACAATTGAATGTTCAGGGCAAAATAATCCAGTGTCGCAAAGAACTCAACACATTTATTTATCTAATTTGTCACTTTTGCTCGTCACAAAGCCCGAGCTCGACCCATCTAACCTCAACAACTAATTTAGCTAACTGAACTACATCCTGGGTTTTATTAGCATCATCATCACAGGCAGTTCCTCGGAATGGAGGAAGACTTGCTTCCACTCTAAAAGTGAGTTCTCAGGTGACTGAACAGTCCAATACGGGAATTACAGTTTCTGTCACAGGTGGGACAGACAGTGGTTGAGGGAAAGGGTGGGTGGGGAGTCTGGTTTGCCGCACGCTCCTTCCGCTGCCTGCGCTTGCTTTCTGCATGCTCTCGGCGACGAGACTCGAGGTGCTCAGCGCCCTCCCGGATGCACTTCCTCCACTTAGGGCGGTCTTTGGCCAGGGACTCCCAGGTGTCGGTGGGGATGTTGCACTTTATCAGGGAGGCTTTGAGGGTGTCCTTGTAACGTTTCCTCTGCCCACCTGGGGCTTGCTTGCCGTGTAGGAGTTCCGAGTAGAGCGCTTGCTTTGGGAGTCTCGCGTCGGGCATGCGGACAATGTGGCCTGCCCAGCAGAGCTGGTCGAGTGTGGTCAGTGCTTCGATGCTGGGAATGTTGGCCTGGTCGAGGACGTCAATGTTTATTAATAGAAGTATCGAGTACAAGAGCCAGGAGGTTATGATGAACCTTTATAAAACACTGGTCCAGCCCCAGCTGGAGAATTGTGTCCAATTCCGGGCACCGCACTTTAGGAAGGCTGTGAAGGCCTAGGAGAGGGTGAAGAGGAGATTTATGAGAATGGTTCCAGGGGGACAATGGACTTCAGTTACATGGATAGACTGGGTTTGTTCTCCTTGGAGCAGAGAAGGCTAAGAGGAGATTTGATGGAGGTGTTCAAAATCATGAGGGGTCTGGACAGAGTAGAGAGAGAGAGACAGTTTCCAAGGGTTGAAGGGTCGGTAACCAGAGGACACAGGTTTACGGTGATT
Organism: Pristiophorus japonicus; assembly: GCF_044704955.1. Lineage (NCBI taxonomy): Eukaryota > Metazoa > Chordata > Chondrichthyes > Pristiophoridae > Pristiophorus > Pristiophorus japonicus. The sequence continues at coordinate 536,973,987 of NC_091977.1, forward strand.
GGCGACATGAGGAAAAACATTTGACGCAGCGAGTGGCTTGGATCTGGAATGTACTGCCTGATAGGGAGGTGGATACAGATTCAATAGCAGCCTTCAAAAGGAATTGGATAAATATTTGAAGGAGAAAGAAACTGCTGGGATATGGGAAAAGAGTGAGGAGGGGGAGTGGGACTGACTGGATCACTCTTCGAAAGAGCCGGCGCAGACTCGATGGGCCGAATGGCCTCCTTCTGTGCCATACTATTCCATGATTTCTATAAATATTGTATAGAATTTACAGCACAGAAATAGGACATTACTACCTACCTCTCTTCCTTGGCCAAGTCCGTCCCCGGAGAGAGAGCACGTGATATCCATCGGCACAACTCAGGCCTTCCGCGACCGGTGGACACCGGAGGGATTGACGGACATAGGCGACACCAGGAACAACATTATGCTTTTATCTGATCATTTTCCTTTTTGTTTTGTGGGTTCAAGTCCCACTCCAGCAATTTGAGCACAAAAATCTAGGCTGACACTCCCAGTGCAGTACTGAGGGAGCACCGCACTGTCGGAGGGGCAGTACTGAGGGAGTGCCGCACTGTCGGAGGGGCAGTACTGAGGGAGTGCCGCACTGTCGGAGGGGCAGTACTGAGGGAGCGCCGCACTGTCGGAGGGGCAGTACTGAGGGAGCGCCGCACTGTCGGAGGGGCAGTACTGAGGGAGAGCCGCACTGTCGGAGGGGCAGTACTGAGGGAGCGCCGCACTGTCGGAGGGGCAGTACTGAGGGAGAGCCGCACTGTCGGAGGGGCAGTACTGAGGGAGTGCCGCACTGTCGGAGGGGCAGTACTGAGGGAGTGCCGCACTGTCGGAGGGGCAGTACTGAGGGAGTGCCGCACTGTCGGAGGGGCAGTACTGAGGGAGTGCCGCACTGTCGGAGAGGCAGCACTGAGGGAGTGCCGCACTGTCGGAGGGGCAGTACTGAGGGAGTGCCGCACTGTCGGAGAGGCAATACTGAGGGAGTGTCACACTGTCGGAGAGGCAGTACTGAGGGAGCGCCGCACTGTCGGAGGGCAGTACTAAGGGAGTGCTGCACTGTCGGAGGGCACTACTGAGGGAGTGCTGCACTGTTGGAGGTGCTGTCTTTTGCATAAGACGTTAAACCGAGGCCTTGTCTGCTTTCTCAGGTGGATGTAAAAGATCCCATGGCCACTATTTCAAAGAAGAGCAGGAGGAGTTATCCCCGGTGTCCTGGCAAAACAGATTATCCGGTCATTATCACATTGCTGTTTGTGGGAGTTTGCTGTGCGCAAATTGGCTGCCGCGTTTCCCACATTACAACAGTCCAAAAAGGCTGTAAAGCGCTTTGGGACGTCCATTGTTCTTGAAAGGCACTGTACAAATGTAAATCGTTCTTACTTTCTCATCTCAAAATGGTTATTGGTATGTTTCCTTAACGAAAAGGCCAAAATAAGATGGCGGGGCGGGGGAAGTTTAGCGATACCACAAGCTGAGATTTAGGTCGGGGGAAAGTGTGCATGTGTGACATCGGGTTATGGTAGAATCATAGAAACCTCCAGCACAGAAGGAGGCCATTTGGCCTGTCGTGCCTGTGCCAGTTCTTTGAAAGAGTGATCCAGTTAGTCCCACATCCTCGCTTTTAATCCCGAACCCTGTTTGGCCGTGGTTGTGACATCATCCAAGGGTTAAAAGCCCTGGTTCCAGGTGCTCTCACATGAAGGCAAAACACTGCGGATGCTGGAAAGCTGAAATAAAAACACGAAATGCTGGAAATAAGAACGTAAGAAATAGGAGCAGGAGTAGGCCATATGGCCCCTCGAGCCTGCTCCGCCATTTAATACGATCATGGCTGATCCGATCATGGACTCAGCTCCACTTCCCCGCCCGCTCCCCATAACGCTTTATTCCCTGAAATACTGAGTCAGTCAGGCAGCATCTTTGGAGAGGGAAACCGAGTTAACGTTTCAGGGTCGGTGACCTTTCGGTAACAATTCCCCCCTGCCCCCCCGCCCCCACACCTCGTTCCTTGCCCCTCTCCCCCACTTTCCGTGCCTCTGTACCTGCTTACAGACCGTTACACCTCTAACCTTTTCCAGTTCTGAAGAGAGGTCACCGACCTGAAACGTTAACACTGCCTCTCTCTCCACAAATGCTGCCTGACCTGCTGAGTATTTCCAGCATTTTCTGTTTTTATGACGAATGGCTACTTGGAAGGAACTCAATGGCAGTACGAGGAGAGAACGGAAACAGTATAAATGAGATGCGCGCTGCCTGAAAGGGTGGTGGAAGCAGATTCACTGGTAGCTTTCAAAAAGGTTATGCTGTGTTTCAAAGTGTCAGGAGCAGGGCTAGGGGGACAGAGCAGGGGGATCACATCAGACATATGGCACAGAAACAGGCCATTCGGCCCAACCAGTCCATGCCGACGTTTATGCTCCACTCGAGCCTCCTCCCGTCTTTCCTCATCTAAATCTATCAGCATAACCCTCTATTCCCCTCTCCCTCATATGCTTGTCCAGTCTCCCCTTAAATGCATCGATACTATTCGCCTCAACCACTCCCTGTGGCAGCGAAGTTTAGAAGTTTCTCCTGAATTACCCATTGGATTTCTGGGTGACTATCTTATATTGATGGCCTCTAGTTATGCTCTTCCTCACAAGTGGGAACACTCTCTCTGTATCCACCCTATCAAAACCTTTCATCATTTTAAAGACCTCTATTAGGTCACCCCTTAGCCTTCTCAATTCAAGAGAAACGAGACCCAGCCTGTTCATCCTTTCCTTATAGGTATACCCTCGCATTTCTGGTATCATCCTTGTAAAGAACATAAGAACATAAGAAATAGGAGCAGGAGTAGACCATACGGTCCCTCGAGCCTGCTCCGCCATTTAATACGATCATGGCTGATTTGATCATGGACTCAGCTCCACTTTCCTGCCCGCTCCCCGTAACCCTTTACTCCCTTATCACTCAAAAATCTGTCTATCACCACCTTAAGTATATTCAATGACCCAGCCTCCACAGCTCTCTGGGGCAGAGAATTCCACAGATTTACAACCCTCTGAGAGAAGAAATTTCTCCTCATCTCAGTTTTAAATGGGTGGCCCCTTATTCTAAGACTATGTCCCCTAGTTTTAGTTTCCCCGATGAGTGGAAATGTCCTCTCTTGTCGAACCCCCTCATTATCATATATGTTTCGATAAGATCACCTCTCATTCTTCTAAACTCTAATGTGTATAGGCCCAACCTACTCAACCTATCCTCATAAGTCAACCCCCTCATCTCCGGAATCAACCTAGTGAACCTTCTCTGAACAGCCTCCAAAGCAAGTATATCCTTCCTTAAATACGGAGACCAAAACTGCACGCCATACTCCAGGTGTGGCCTCACCAATATCCTGTACAGTTGTCGCAGGACAGGTGGGCAGAGGAAACGTTTCAAGGACACCCTCAAAGCCTCCTTGATAAAGTGCAACATCCCCACCGACACCTTGGAGTCCCTGGCCAAAGACCGCACTAAGTAGAGGAAGTGCATCCGGGAGGGCGCTGAGCACCTCGAGTCTCATTGCCGAGAGCATTCAGAAATCAAGCGCAGGCAGCGGAAGGAGCGTGCGGCAAACCAGTCCCACGCTTACCCTCAATGACTATCTGTCCCATCTGTGACAGGGACTGTGGTTCTCGTATTGGACTGTTCAGCCACCTAAGGACTCATTTTTAGAGTGGAAGCAAGTCTTCCTCGATTCCGAGGGACTGCTTATGATGATGATCTCTGCTTTTATACTCTATCCGCCTTGCAATAAAGGCCAACATTCCATTGGCCTTCCTGATTACTTGCAGTTCCTGCATACTAACTTTTTGTGTTATGGCTATGGTTGCTTGAGAATTCATTGTGTTCCACCTAAAGTGACTCGTCAATAAGTCCTACTGGCAGTCAAATTCATTCTTATAATCTTACCACCTTTGTGGCTGCTTATTATCAGTACAGGCCTTCTGTGTTGCAATAACAGTCTATATATAGCTATTAGAGGTAACTTTAACATCATAATTGCAAGAAGTAATGAGCTATTTTTCTATATGAAGTCATTTTCTACAGTAGAGAAACTGAATGAGCCAATGATGCAACTTTAATTAGTTTCTAATGTACCATACAGACGTGAAACCTTTCGGTATCATTTAATTCATCAACTAATATTCTTAACAACCAAACCTGCTATGCCCAGTTTCCTAAATATAACTTGCAATTGTTTTGCATACAAGAGGATTTGATTACAAGAGCGACGTCAGAAAGCTCATGGAAAAATGATCTGGAAACCTGAGAGGAGACATATATAAAAGTAGAATATTCTGTTCCTAGCTATCAGCTGGAGTACTGCGTACAGTTCTGGTCACCACGTTACAGGAATGATGTGATTGCACCAGAGAGGGTACAGAGGAGATTTACGAGAATGTTGCCAGGACTGGAGAATTTTAGCTCTGAGGAAAGATTGGCTTGTTCTCTTTGGAACAGAGGAGGCTGAGGGGAGACCTTATTGAGGTGTATAAAATGATGAGGGGCCTGGATAGAGTGGATAGGAAGAACCGATTTCCCTTAGCAGAGGGGTCAAGAACCAAGGGGCATAGATTTAAAGTAAGTGGGTGAAGGTTTAAGGGGAAATTTCTTCACCCAGAGGGCGGTTGGAGTCTGGAACTCACGGCCTGAAAGGGTGGTAGAGGCAGAAACCCTCACCACCTTTAAAAAGTACTTGGATGTGCACCTGAAGAGCCGTAACCTACAGGGCTACGGACCAAGAGCTGGAAAGTGACTCGAATGGTGGTGCCGGGACGGTGGGTGCATGGCAGGTGAGTGAAGCAGGGGGACCCGTGGGTGAGGGTGCGGGGGAGCGGGTGAGGGTGAGGGTCTGGGGAGTGGGTAGGTGAGGGTGCAAACGGGTGGGGGGGGTGAGGGTCCGGGTGGATGAGGGTCTGGGGAAGCGAGTGGGTGAGGGTCTGGTGGTGCAGGGGGGTGAGGGTCTGGGTGGGTGAGGGTCCGGGTGGGTGAGGGTCTGGGTGGGCGAGGGTCCGGGTGGGCGAGGGTCCGGTGGAGCAGGGGGGTGAGGGTCCGGGTGGGTGAGGGTCCGGGTGGGTGAGGGTCCGGTGGAGCAGCGGGGTGAGGGTCCGGGTGGGCGAGGGTCCGGGTGGGTGATGGTCCGGGCGAGCGGGTGAGGGTGAGGGTGGGTGAGAGTCCGGGGGAGCGGGTGAGGGTGAGGGTCCGGGTGGGTGAGGGTCCGGGGGAGCGGGTGAGGGTCCGGGTGGGTGAGGGTCCGGGGGAGCGGGTGAGGGTGAGGGTCCGGGTGGGTGAGGGTCCGGTGGTGCAGGGGGGTGAGGGTCTAGGTGGGTGAGGGTCCGGGTGGGTGAGGGTCTGGGTGGGCGAGGGTCCGGGTGGGTGAGGGTCCGGTGGAGCAGGGGGGTGAGGGTCCGGGTGGGTGAGGGTCCGGGTGGGTGATGGTCCGGGCGAGCGGGTGAGGGTGAGGGTCCGGGTGGGTGAGGATCCGGGGGAGCGGGTGAGGGTGAGGGTCCGGGTGGGTGAGGGTCCGGGGGAGCGGGTGAGGGTCCGGGTGGATGAGGGTCCGGGGGAGCGGGTGAGGGTCCGGGGAAGCGGGTGGCTGAGGGTCCGGGTGGGTGAGGGTCCGGGGGAGCGGGTGAGGGTTCAGGGGAGTGGGTGGGTGAGGGTCCAGGCGGGTGAGGGTCCGGGGGAGCGGGTGAGGGTGAGGGTCCGGGTGGGTGAGAGTCCGGGGAGCGGGTGAGGGTGAGGGTCCAGGTGGGTGAGGGTCCGGGGAGCGGGTGAGGGTGAGGGTCCAGGTGGGTGAGGGTCCGGGGAGCGGGTGAGGGTGAGGGTCCAGGTGGGTGAGGGTCCGGGGGAGTGGGTGAGGGTGAGGGTCCAGGTGGGTGAGGGTCCGGGGTAGCGGGTGAGGGTGAGGGTCCGGGGGAGCGGGTGGGTGAGGGTCCGGGGCAGCGGGTGAGGGTGAGGGTCTCATGAAGAATTCTTCAACTTGGCTGAGTCATTGAAAGAATTTTGCAACATGCTTCAGAAGACTGCAAGGCAAATCTCAGGAACAGGAGGAGGCCATTCAGCCTCTCAAGTCATTCAATAATGTCATGGCTGACCTGTATCTTAACTCCATTTTGGTTCCATACCCCTTAATATCTTTGTCTAACAGAAAGTTAGGGCTAGAGATTGTGTCAGGCCCCGTTTGCTGGAGCGCAAAAGTATCGCGGGGTGAAAAAGATTTGCAGCTGACGGGAACATTGCTATAGCGCTCCAAGAGGGAAGTGGATCATCATAGGCAGTCCCTCGGAATCGAGGAAGACTTGCTTCCACTCTAAAAGTGAGTTCTCAGGTGACTGAACAGTCCAATACGGGAATCACAGTCTCTGTCACAGGTGGGACAGACAGTGGTTGGAGGAAAGGGTGGGTGGGGAGTCTGGTGGGTGAGGGTCCGAGGGTCTCCTTCCGCTACCTGCTCTTGATTTCTGCATGCTCTCGGCGACAAGACTCGAGGTGCTCAATGCCCTCCCGGATGCACTTCCTCCACTTAGGGGGGTCTTTGGTCAGGGACTCCCAGGTGTCGGTGGGGATGTTGCATTTTATCAGGGAGGCTTTGAGGGTGTCCTTGAAACGTTTCCTCTGCCCACCTGGGGCTCGCCTGTCGTGTAGGAGTTCCGAGTAGAGCGCTTGCTTTGGGAGTCTTGTGTCAGGCATGCGGACAATGTGGCCCGCCCAGCGGAGCTGGTCGAGTGTGGTCAGTGCTTCGATGCTGGAGATGTTGGCCTGATCGAGGACACTAACGTTGGTGCGTGTGTCCTCCCAGGGGATTTTTCAGAATCTTGCGGAGACAGCGTTGGTGATATTTCTCCAGCGATTTGAGGTGTCTACTGTATATGGTTCACGTCTCTGAGCCATACAGGAGGGCAGGTATCACTACAGCCCTGTAGACCAAAAGCTTTGTGCCAGGTTTGAGGGCCTGATCTTCGAGCACTCTCTTCCTCAGGTGGCCGAAGGCTGCAATGGTGCACTGGAGGCAGTGTTGGACCTTGTCGTCGATGTCTGCCCTTGCCCGAGGTATGAAAAGTAGTCCATGTTGCCCAAGGCCGTGCCATAGATCTTGATCACTGGGGGTCACTAAATCAAGCGCTACAAAATCAAAAAGGGCCACATTGCAGCAAAATTCTAAAAGGGCAAAGTGTGTTAAAAAGACAAGCCTCAAGGCTCTGTGCCTCAATGCGGGGAGTATTCGGAATAAGGTGGACGAATTAACTGCATAGGCAGCAATTAATGAATATGATATAATTAGCATCACGGAGACATGGCTCCGGGAACTCAACATCCAGGGGTATTCAACATTCAGGAAAGATAGATAGAAAGGAAAAGGAGGTGGGGTAGCGTTACTGGTTAAAGAGGAAATTAACGCAATAGTAAGGAAGGACATTAGCTTGGATGGTGTGGAATCTGTATGGGTGGAGCTGCGGAATACCAAAGGGCAGAAAACGCTAGTGGGAGTTGTGTACAGACCACCAAACAGTGGTAATGAGGTTGGGGACAGCATCAAACAAGAAATTAGGGATGTGCGCAATAAAGGTACAGCAGTTATCATGGGCAACTTTAATCTATATATAGATTGGCTAACCAAACTGGTAGCAATACGGTGGAGGAGGATTTCCTGGAGTGTATTAGGGATGGTTTTCTGGACCAATATGTTGAGGAACCAACGAGAGGGCTGGCCATCCTAGACTGGGTGATATGTAATGAGAATGGACTAATTAGCAATCTTGTTGTGCAAGGCCCCTTGGGGAAGAGCGACCATAATATGGTAGAATTAACACCACTTTTTAAAAAGGGTGGAAGAGAGGAAGCAGGTAATTATAGACTGGTTAGCCTGACCTCAATAGTGGGGAAAATGTTGGAATCAATTATTAAGGATGAAATAGCATTTGGAAAGCAGTGACAGGATCAGTCCAAGTCAACATGGATTTATGAAGGGGAAATCATGCTTGACAAATCTTCTGGAATTTTTTGAGGATGTAACTAGTAGAGTGGACAAGGGAGAACCAGTGGATGTGGTGTATTTAGACTTTCAAAAGGCTTTTGACAAGGTCCCACACAAGAGATTGGTGTGAAAAATTAAAGCACATGGTATTGGGGGTTATGTACTGACGTGGATAGAGAACTGGTTGTCAGACAGGAAGCAGAGAGTCGGGATAAACGGGTCCTTTTCAGAATGGCAGGCAGTGACTAGTGGGGTGCCGCAAGGCTCAGTGCTGGGACCCCAGCTCTTTACAATATACATCAATGATTTAGATGAAGGAATTGAGTGTAATATCTCCAAGTTTGCAGATGATACTAAACTGGGTGGCGGTGTGAGTTGTGAAGGGGACGCTAAGAGGCTGCAGGGTGACTTGGACAGGTTAGGTGAGTGGGCAAATGCATGGCAGATGCAGTATAATGTGGATAAATGTGAGGTTATCCACTTTGGGGGCAAAAACGCGAAGACAGAATATTATCTGAATGATGGCAGATTAGGAAAAGGGGAGGTGCAACAAGACATGGTACATCAGTCATTGAAAGTTGGCATGCAGGTACAGCAGGCGGTAAAGAAGGCAAATGGTATGTTGGCCTTCATAGCTAGGGGATTTGAGTATAGGAACAGGGAGATCTTACTGCAGTTGTACAGGGCCTTGGTGAGGCCTCACCTGGAATATTGTGTTCAGTTTTGGTCTCCTAATCTGAGGAAGAACATTCTTGCTACTGAGGGAGTGCAGCGAAGGTTCACCAGACTGATTCCCGGGATGGCTGGACTGACATATGAGGAGAGACTGGATCGACTGGGCTTGTATTCACTGGAGTTTAGAAGGTTGAGAGGGGATATCATAGAAACATATAAAATTCTGAAGGGACTGAACAGGTTAGATGCAGGAAGAATGTTCCCGATGTTAGGGATGTCCAGAACCAGGGGACAATAAGGATAAGAGCTAGGCCATTTAGGACCGAGATGAGGAGAAACTTCTTCACTCAGAGAGTTGTTAACCTGTGGAATTCCCTACCACAGAGAGTTGTTGATGCCAGTTCATTGGATATATTCAAGAGGGAGTTAGATATGGCCCTTACGGCTAAAGGGATCAGGGGGTATGGAGAGAAAGCAGGAAAGGGGTACTGAGGTGAATGATCAGCCATGATCTTATTGAATGGCAGTGCAGGCTCGAAGGGCCGAATGGCCTACTCCTGCACCTAGTTTCTATGTTTCTATGCTATCACTTCCCTTAGAGCACTAAGGGGAGCGAGCGGGACGGTATCGGCAGAGTGCTGAGCAAGGTTCCATGCAGCACTGTCATCTGTACAGGTCCTTCCCTCCCTTAAAGGGAAGGGCAAGTTTACACATTTTCCAGAAGGCACAGAAAGAGGCCACAAACTAAAAATTCATTAAATTGATTTAACACAAGCTTTTGGGATGAACTGGACAAAGGGAGGGAAAGAGCCCCAGCCCAGGGCAGGTAGTGACTCACCACCAATTAAGGACAGACTCTGTGATCGAGAATCAGACTGGGCTTATGCATAACAACAATGGTGTTGATACATATGATATGAACCCACAGAAGTGCTCCGGAACTGATTGGCTGGAGGGGGGGGAAAACAAATCTCTCTGGAGACTCTACGTCTGCAAAGAAACCAGAACAACAAAGGGACCCCACCAGGTGTACACTTTTGGAGAATGGGTGTGTATCTCAAGCGGCAATTTCGCTCGTCGTGTGATTAGTTGTTGCCAGCGACGATTCTTCAGTTAAGTACCAAATGACACGCTAGACAATGGCGGTACCATTAAAGTTCGTTTACTACAGAAGAAGTACAAGACTCACCACTTATACTTTATAGTTAACCAATAGGTCCCTGGATGATGAGTCCCGTCCTAACACTGTTCCGCCAAGGGTCTCTTCCCTGGTGCCTACTTCTGCCGAGTGTTGTTCCTAGGTCCTCGCTATGGACCGTCCGAACCTGTCTATCTTTATACCCTCCTTTTCACACCTAACTAGTCGAGTTGGTGCCTGTAAGTCTGAGGTGATCAGGGTCTTTCCTGCTGAAATTGACAGTGCTTACTCGGTCTTTATGTTGGGGCAAATTGGCTCCGCTTTGGCTGCCCAGACCGCTGACCTTATGGCCTGTATTTCCACAGGGTGCTTAAGATGAGGAGTAACCTTTTGCCTTGTAGACACCGTGTGCAAATTGGGAACATCCGGGTCCATCATTGCAGTCAGTCAAACGGATCGCCACAAACAACGTATCGATCCAAACACATTATCGGAATCCGCAGAGCAGCGGGAGGGAATTATTCACCAAATGGATATAAATATGCGAGCTCGAAGCAGCTCAGAGAAAGAGGTACAGAAGCAAACGGGAAGGAACAGAACCGAAGAGAATGACCAGAAGAGGGAACAACCGGTCACGCAACTGACCACCACGAACCTACAATCCACGATTACAGCGATAAACAGACTGGGTGATTTTATGTCTTCAGGCAATTCTCTCAGAAGTCTAGTTCTATAGTTTTTAGTTTGTTTTTGCATAATAAAACTGACAACTGGGTTAAGCCTAAATTTTGTGCCACGTGATGTCCTTTTCCTATAATTCCCTATAATGAGACTCAAGGTGCTCAGCGCCCTCCCGGATGCGCTTCCTCCACTTAGGGCGGTCTTTGGCCAGGGATTCCCAGGTGTCGGTGGGGATGTTGCATTTTATCAGGGAGGCTTTGAGGGTGTCCTTGTAACGTTTCCGCTGCTCACCTTTTGGCTCGTTTGCCATGAAGGAGTTCCAAGTAGAGCGCTTGCTTTGGGAGTCTCGTGTCTGGGGCATGCGGACAATGTGGCCCTGCCCAGCGGAGCTGATCGAGCGTGGTCAGTGCTTCAATGCTGGGAATGTTGGCCTGGTCGAGGACGCTAATGTTAGCGCGTCTGTCCTCCCAGGGGATTTGCAGGATCTTGCGGAGACATCGTTGGCGGTATTTCTCCAGCGACTTGAGGTGTCTACTGTACATGGTCCATGTTTCTGAGCCATACAGGAGGGCGGGTATTACTACAGCCCTGTAGACTACGAGCTTGGTGGCATGTGTGAAGAAGTGTTTCCTGACAGCACCCCTGAACGGCCTGGCTCTAATATTAAGGTGACGCCCCCTTGTTCTGGACTCCCCCCACCAGAGGAAATAGTTTATCTCTCTCTATCTACCCCATCAACTCCTTTAATTATCTTAACAATCTTAATAAGGTTACCCCTTAAAAAGGACCAGTTGAAAGAACGTTTCTCTCTATCTGCCCTATCAAATCTAATCAGACCACAAATTACTCAGAGCCACAATCAACAACAAACATTTGCATTTATATAGTGCCTGTAACGAAAACGTCCCAAGGCGTTTCACAGGAGCGATTAACAAGCAAAGTTAGACACCGAGCCATGTGAGGGGATATAAGGACAGGTGACCCAAAGCTTAGTCAAAGAGGTAGGTTTTAAGGAGCCTTTTAGAGGAGGAGAGTGAATTAGAGAGGTTTCGGGGGGAATTCCAGAGCTTGGGGCGCAGGAAGCTGAAGGCACGGCTGGCAATTATGAAAATGGGGGAATGTGCAAGAGGCCAGAATTGGAGGAGCGCAGAGACCTCAAGGGGACGGGCCATAGTTTGGGGCTGGAGGAGATTACAGAGATAGAGAAGGGGGTGAAGCCATGGAGGGATTTGAAAACAAGGATGAGAATTTTGAAATCGAGGCGTTGCTGGACCGGGAGCCAATGTAGGTCAGCGAGTACAGTGGTGATGGGTGAGCAGGACTTGGTGCGAGTTAGGACACGGGCTGCCGAGTTTTGGGTGACCTCAGGTTTATGTAGGGTAGAATGTGGGAGGCCAGCCAGGAGTGCGTTGGAATAGTCAAGTCTGGAGGTAACAAAGGCATGGATGGGGGCTTCAGCAGCGGGTCAAGATCATTTGGCAACAAGGAGCGGCACTGGAAGAGGCGGAAAAGATAAATTGCCTGTCTTTGCTCACATCTATTCTGGGACGACTCCGAGGCAAATTCCATTCTCTCTTGTTGCTGGTTTCCCCACGTTCTGGGGACGATGGGTGGAACTCACATTTAACTGTGAACCCATTCAACATTCTACATAGCGATGGATTCCACTCCCTGAATGTTTAGATTGGTTGTTACCAACAGCAATGACTCGTCTATTTGAATACCAGCTTCACTGAGAGCTGTCAAAAAGCTTTAGTCATGATGTACGACAATTTCCCAGTCCTACTCAGGAAGGAAAATCTGGATAGATTCTGTAGGGTGTTTGTTCACTCTACTCTGACTCTCAGACCTCAGAACGTCTCGTGGAAAAGGACAACACATGGCACAAAATTTAGGCTTAACCCAGTGTGAGTTTTATTACGTAACAAAAACCGACTAAAAACTACAGGACTAGACTTCAGAGAGAAATCGACTGAAGACATACAATCGCCCTTCCTGGCTGTAGTTATCGTAGGTTCATGGTCATTGGTTCCGTGACCCGTTGGTTTTTCTTCTGTCCGTTCTCTGCAGTGCTCTTCCTTCCATGTACGTTCCCTACCACATGTCCTTCCGTCCGTTCGTCTGTTCGTTCTTTCGACCTGTGTCCATCTGTACACGTGTCCTTCTCCATCTTCTGTGTGCTTCTTCTTCCGTCTGTTCCTGTCCTCCTTCCGTCTTCTGCTGAGCTGCTTCTAGCTCGCATCTTTATATCCAGGTTCTGACTGATCTCCCGCCACTGCGCTTTCTGATAAAGTGTTTGCATCGATGCGTTGTTTGGTGGTGTCCTTGGTTGATTGACTGCAATAATGGACTCGTCTGCTTTTCCATTTGCACACTGAATCTCAAGTTGATTTCTCATCTTAACACCTCGTCCCAAACAAATGTGCCTCTGGAGTGGTTCCTTTGTTGCCCGGTCTTTTTACAGGCTTGGTGTCTCCAGTGGCTGTTTCCCTCACCCTGGTCAATCAAGTTCAGGGCCTCAAGTAACAACACCGTTGTTGTTATAAGAACATAAGAACATAAGAAATAGAAACAGGAGTAGGCCATACGGCCCCTCGAGCCTGCTCCACCATTTAATACGATCATGGACTCAGCTCCACTTCCCCGCCCGCTCCCCATAACCCCTTATCCCCTTATCAGTTAAGAAACTGTTTCTATCTTAAATTTATTCAGTGTCTCAGAGGCAGTGAATTCCACAGATTTACAACCCTCTGAGAGAATTTCTCCTCATCTCAGTTTTAAACGGGTGGCCAATTATTCTAAGATTATGCCCTCTAGTTCTAGTCTCTCCCATCAGTGGAAGCATCCTCTCTGTCAAGCCCCCTCATTACCTTATACATTTTGATAAAATTGTTATATATGTGGACTTGTATTTACCCTGTACAGCCACCAGAGGGCTCATTCCCCGGAATCCCAAGAGATCCCATAATGCCTTGGGAGCACAGGTATTTAATGAGGCTTCACAGGTTGGAGAAGCACTCTGGAGACCTGCAATGAAAGACTAAGGACACACTTTACTTTGAGCTCACAGTGTTCAGTCTGACTCTTTCTCCATACACAACTGGCGATGAGATACAGATAGCGAACCCAAAGATGCAGAGAACAGTGAGCATCCTGGAGAAATTCTCGGAGGGAGATGATTGGGAAACTTTTGTGGAGCGACTCTACCAATACTTCGTGGCCAACGAGCTAGATGGGGAAGAGAGCGCTGCTAAACGAAGGGCGATCCTCCTCACTGTCTGTGGGGCACCAACGTATGGCCTCATGAAGAATCTGCTCACTCCAGTGAAACCCACGGAGAAATCGTACGACGATTTGTGCACACTGGTCCGAGAGCATTTGAACCCGAAGGAAAGTGTTCTGATGGCGAGGTACCGGTTCTACACCTACAAAAGGTCTGAAGGCCAGGAAGTGGCGAGTTATGTCGCCGAGCTAAGACGCCTTGCAGGACATTGCGAATTCGAAGGACATTTGAAGCACATGCTCAGAGACTTTTTCGTACTTGGCATTGGCCACGAAACCATACTTCGCAAGCTTTTGACTTTAGAGACCCCAACCTTGGGTAAGGCCATGGTGATAGCCCAGGCGTTCATTGTCACCAGTGACAATACTAAGCAAATCTCTCAGCACACAAGTGCTGCTACAAGTACTGTGAACAAAGTGATGTTGTTTTTGAATTGCAACGTACAGGGCAGGTCACACATGCCTGCAGCTACACATCCGCAGATGTCTCAGAATCCACCATCAAGGGTGATAAATGCAAGGCCATTAACACCTTGTTGGCGCTGCGGGGGTGATCATCGTTTCCATTCATGCCGATTCAAAGAGTACGTTTGCAAGGGCTGTGGAACAATGGGACACCTCCAACGAGTGTGCAGGCGAGCTGCTAAGCCTGTTAAACCTGCAAACCACCATGTTGCAGAGGAAGACAGATCCACAGAGGATCACGACGAACCAGAGCCTCAGATCGAGGAGGCAGAGGTACATGGGGTGCACACATTCACCACGAATTGTCCCCCGATAATGCTGAATGTTGAACTAAATGGACTCTCGGTGTCAATGGAACTGGACACGGGCGCGAGCCAGTCCATCATGGGCAAAAAGACTTGCGAAAGGTTGTGGTGCAACAAGGCCTCAAGGCCAGACTTAACTCCAGTTCACACGAGACTAAGAACTTACATTAAAGAACTGATTCCTGTAATCGGCAGTGCTATCGTAAAGGTCTCCTACGATGGAGTGGTGCACAAGCTACCACTCTGGGTGGTACCGGGCGATGGTCCCACGCTGCTCGGCAGGAGCTGGCTGGGAAGGATACACTAGAACTGGAACGACGTCCGAGCGCTATTGCCCGCTGATGACATTTCGTGTGCCCAGGTCTTAAACAAATTTCCTTCGCTGTACGAACCAGGCATCGGGAAATTCCAAGGAGCAAAAGTGCAGATCCACCTAATTCCGGGGGCGCGACCCATCCATCACAAGGCGAGAGCAGTACCGTACATGATGAGAGAAAGGGTAGAGATCGAGCTAGACCGGCTACAACGAGAGGGCATCATTTCACCGATCGAGTTCAGCGAGTGGGTCAGTCCTCAAGGGAGACGGCACCGTCAGAATCTGTGGCGATTACAAAGTAACTATCAAACGTTTCTCCCTGCAGGACCAATACCCACTACCAAAAGCCGACGACCTCTTTGCAACGCTGGGGGGAGGAAAGATGTTCACAAAGCTGTATCTGACTTCAGCCAACATGACGCAGGAACTGGAGGAATCATCGAAGGCCCTCACCTGCATCAACACGCACAAAGGTCTTTTTGTTCATAACAGATGCCCGTTTGGAATCCGATCAGCGGCGGTGATATTCCAGAGAAACATGGAAAGTTTACTGAAGTCGGTCCCACACACCGTGGTCTTCCAGGACGATATCTTGGTCACAGGTCAGAACACAGTCAAGCACCTGCAGAACCTGGAGGAGGTTCTTAGTCGACTCAACTGCGTGGGGCTCAGGTTAAAACGCTCCAAGTGTGTTTTCCTGGTGCCTGAAGTGGAGTTCCTGGGAAGAAGGATCCTGCATTCACAGATGTAATACATGCTCGCAGTTAAGCAATGTACCCAGGAAGGCGCCGCTAAGTTTATGATCTTGCCCCTCCAAACCGTGGTCTGCCACCACTGAAAGCCTGCGGGCCATGTTTGCCATACACGGTTTACCCGATGTCCTGGTGAGCGACAACGGGCCATGTTTTACCAGGGCTGAGTTCAAAGAATTCATGGCCCGAAAAGGGATCAAACATGTCACATCTGCCCCGTTTAAACCAGTGTCCAATGGTCAGGCAGAGAGAGCAGTGCAAACCATCAAGCAAGGCTTAAAGAGGGTAACTGAAGGTTCACTGCAGACTCGCCTATCCCACGTCCTGCTTAGCTACCGCACGAGACCCCACTCACTCACTGGGATCCCACCTGCTGAACTGCTAATGAAAAGAGCACTTAAGACAAGGCTCTCGTTAGTTCACCCTGATCGACATGAACAGGTAGAGAGCAGGCGGCTTCAATAAAGTGCATACCATGATAGCGCAAATGTGTTACGCGAGATTGAAGTCAATGATCCTGTATTTGTATTAAATTATGGACAAGGTCCCAAGTGGCTTCCCGGCACTGTCGTGGCCAAAGAGGGGAGTAGGGTGTTTTGGGTCAATCTTTCAAACTCTCGGACCAAATCAAACTCATTTTAACGGACTATCCTGAGCAACCCACCTTGGACCCTACCTTTTTTGATCCCCCAACACACACACCAGTGGCAACCGGCACCACGGTTGACCACGAAGAAGCACCCATCATCCACAGCAGCCCTGCAGGGCCCAACACACCAGGCAGCCCTTCAGGACCAGCTGCACAGCAGCCCAGCGAGGGCCCAACAAATGATTCAACAACACCAGCTTTCACACCGAGACGATCAACCAGGGCAAGAAGGGCTCCAGATCGACTCACATTGTAAATAGTTACACTGTTGACTTTGGCGGTGGGGGGGGGGAAATTGTTATATGTGTAGACTTATATTTACTCTGTACAGCCACCAGAGGGCTTATTCCCCGGAGTCCCAAGGAATCCCATAATCCCTTGGGAGCACAGGCATTTAAGGAGGCTTCACAGGTTAAAGAGGCACTCTGGAGACCTGCACTAAAAGACTACGGTCACACTTTACTTTGAGCTCACAGTGTTCAGTCTGACTCTTTCTCCATACACAACAAAGGTCACCTCCCATTCTTCTGAATTCCAAAGAGTAGATGCCCAACCAATTCAAATGTTCATAGAAACATAGAAACATACAAAATAGGTGAAGGAGTAGGCCATTCGGCCCTTCGAGCCTGCACCATCATTCAATATGATCATGGCTGATCATAAGTCAACCTCCTCATCCCCGGAATCAACCTGGTGAACATTCTCTGAACTGCCTCCAAAGCAAGTATATCCTTTCGTAAATGTGGAAACCAAAACTGTACGCAGGTGTGGCCTCACCAATACTCTGTATAACTGTAGCAAGACTTCCCTGCTTTTATACTCCATCCCCTTTGCAATAAAGGCCAAGATACCATTGGCCTTCCTGATCACTTGCTGTACCTGCATACTAACCTTTTGTGTTTCATGCACAAGTACCCCCAGGTCCCGCTGTACTGCAGCACTTTGCAATCTTTCTCCATTTAAATAATAACCTGCTCTTTGATTTTTTTTCTGCCAAAGTGCATGACCTCACACTTTCCAACATTATACTCCATCTGCCAAATTTTTGTCCACTCATTTAGCCTGTCTATGTCCTTTTGCAGATTTTTTGTGTCCTCCTCACACATTGCTTTTCCTCCCATCTTTGTATCATCAGCAAACTTGGCTACGTTACACTCAGTCCCTTCTTCCAAGTCGTTAATATAGATTGTAAATAGTTGGGGTCCCAGGCACTGATCCCTGCGATACCCCACTAGTTAAAAGTTGCCAACCAGAGAATGACCCATTTATCCCGACTCTCTGTTTTCTGTTAGTTAGCCAATATTCTATGCATGCTAATATATTACCCCCAACCCCGTGAACTTTTATCTTGTGCAGTAATCTTTTATGTGGCACCTTGACAAATGCACCAAATACACCACATCCACTGGTTCCCCTTTATCCACCCTGTTCGTTACATCCTCAAAGAACTCCAGCAAATTTGTCAAACATGACTTCCCCTTCAGAAATCCATGCTGACTCTGCCTGACCGAATTTTGTTTTTCAAATGTCCTGCTACTACTTCTTTAATAATGGACTGCAACATTTTCCCAACCACAGATGTTAGGCTAACTGAAGTCAGTTTTGGTTCCTGACCACAGAATGTCCTTAATATTCCAGCTTCATTCCAAAAGCTTGTATTAATCCATTTTTAGTTCATTGTCTCCTTCTGTGCTTTTCTGAAGATTAGTAACCTTACAATTCCTGTAAAAGAAAAAGAAAGACTTTCATTTATATAGCGCCCCTCATGACATCCCAGAGCCCTTTACAGCCAATGAAGTACTTTTGGAAGTGTAGTCACTGCTGTAATGTGAGTAACGCAGCAGCCAATTTGCGCACAGCAAGCTCCCACAAACAGCAATATGATAATGACCAGATAATCTGTTTTTAGTGACGTTGATTGAGGGATAAATATTGGCCCCAGGACACTGGGGATAACTCCCCTGCTCTTCTTTGAAATAGCGTGTGGGATCTTTTACATCCACCTGAGAGAGCAGATGGGGCCTTGGTTTTAACGTCTAATCTGAAAGACGGCATCTCTGACAGTGCAGCGCTCCCTCAGTACTGCCCCTCCGACAGTGCAGCACTCCCTCAGCACTGCCCCTCCGACAGTGCAGCACTCCCTCAGTACTGCCCCTCCGACAGTGCGGCGCTCCCTCAGCACTGCCCCTCCGACAGTGCAGCACTCCCTCAGCACTGCCCCTCCGACAGTGCAGTAATCCCTCAGTACTGCCCCTCTGACAGTGCAGCATTCCCTCAGCACTGCCCCTCCGACAGTGCAGCACTCCCTCAGTACTGCCCCTCCGACAGTGCGGTGCTCCCTCAGTACTGCCCCTCCGGCAGTGCAGCACTCCCTCAGCACTGCCCCCCGACAGTGCAGCACTCCCTCAGCACTGCCTCTCCGACAGTGCAGCACTCCCTCAGCACTGCCCCTCCGACAGTGCAGCACTCCCTCAGCACCACACTGGGAATGTCAGCCTAGATTTTCATGCTCAAGTCCCTGGAGTGGGGCTCAAACCCACGACCTTCTAATGTGGGATCAGGATTGGTTAAAACTTTGGTTTTATCTCGCCTATTTGAGTGACCTTCACTATCAGAAGTATTCTTTGGTCTTCCTGCTAATTTTGTCAAACTGTGCCTGAAAACAAGAAATATAATTTTCTCCAGTTAATTGCTGCTCACGTAATTGGCAAAAATCAGCTCGCTGACAACTTTTATTTGGACTTCCATTTTACAAACCGCAACTTCTCTTTATCAGAAGAAAGTGTCAGCCGAGAAGAGAGCTCCAATTATCTGGGATTCTAGCGGACTAAAGCAAAGCTACCTATTATTTTAATTTAATAACACTGATTAATAATACTGGTCTTATCCTTTGTTAAAAAGAGATTTAATTTAAACATATGACAGTGAATCTTACATGGGATATTTAAGAATCTTCATTTTTTTTTCAAGCAATTTTTTTTCCAAGCGCTGGAAGAAGTGCAATTATATTGTGACATGTTTACATGTCAAAATTCCCATTAGAAATGCAGACTTTCGCAATTAAAATGAAAAGAAAAAGAAACGTTAATACAGAAAATGTGGCTAGACGTAAGTCCGCGATCTCTCCCAAATAAGTCTGTAAACACAGGGTGGCCGTTTTCCCATTATACCCCGGGTTAATTGAGCCCAACAGGAATGCACCTCCGCTACAAGGGCCTTGTCGATGTAACGTCTAAAGTTTAATTTGTTTATTTGTCGGTTTAGTGTCCCTTTAATAAGGGTGCACTTGTATTACACTTGATGTACAGGTACAACTCAAAAGAGCTGTTGAGGTGGGAGTAGCTTAGCCAATCACGTGATGTTCACAAGACTCAATGAAACCCCAGCCAGTTGGGTTCAGGGGATCCACGATGAGGCAGCTGGTTGTGAGCCTGGTGGATGAACCGGTAATGTGCAGTGTGATTGTTAAACCTTTTACTAACAAACCAACTGGTTCTTAAAAAACAAGGACCTTGTTCGCTTCATTGGAAAAAGGTTTGGCCCTTTTTCTCCCCTCCCTTCCACATCTCGTACACATGGCAAGACTGCTTTCTCTATATTATTTGCTTTTTGTATGTATTGTTTTACGGGATCCTGCTCTTCTCTCTCTCTCTCGCTCCTCTGCCTTCCTCTCCCCTCTCTCTCTCTCTCTCCCCCTCCGTTTGCCTTCGGCGCATGTGTGGATGACCCCTGACCTCCCGAAACGCGGGAAAACAGAGAAAAAAAACCACGCATGCACAGAAGGCCGTTGCTAGGGAAGCTTTTGCCATCCACATCGCTGGGCTAATGCTGGGCTATCGCTGGGCCCGTTTCATATCACCGTGCTATCACCGAGCCGAAAATCGCGATCCAAAACATGAGCGATAGAAATATAGAAACATAGAAAATAGGTGCAGGAGTCGGCCATTCGGCCCTTCGAGCCTGCACCGCCATTCAACGAGTTCATGGCTGAACATGCAACTTCACTACCCCATGTTCAGCCAGGCTGACACATCGCTAAGGCTGGAACATCGCCCATTTTTTGGGTGATAGCCAGCAAAGTGGAAAGACTAGCCCAAGATTTTTAATACATCATCGAATCGTACAACACTTAAGGGCATTCGGACCATCGTGCCTGTGCCGGCTCTTTGAAAGCGCCAGATTGGATCGCTGTCTGGCTTCAAGACAGAAAGCAGAGAGTGGGAATAAAGGGTAGCTATTCACAGTGGCAGAAGGTGGATTAACGATCCCCAGCATCGAAGCACTGACCACACTCGACCAGCTCCGTTGGGCAGGCCACATTGTTCACATGCCCGACACGAGACTCCCAAAGCAAGCGCTCTACTCGGAGCTCCTACACGGCAAGCGAGCCCCAGGTGGGCAGAGGAAACGTTACAGGGACACCCTCAAAGCCTCCCTGATAAAGTGCAACATCCCTACCGACACCTGGGAGTCCCTGGCCAAAGACCGTCCTAAGTGGAGGAAGAGCATCCGGGAGGGCACTGAGCACCTCAAGTCTCATCGCCGAGAGCATGCAGAAAGCAAGCGCAGGCAGCGGAAGGAGCGTGCGGCAAACCAGACTCCCCACCCACCCTTTCCTTCAACCACTGTCTGTCCCACCTGTGACAGAGACTGTAATTCCCGTATTGGACTGTTCAATCACCTCAGAACTCACTTGTAGAGTGGAAGCAAGTCTCCCTCGATTCCGAGGGACTGCCTATGATGATGATGAGAATAACGATTTAGACTTTGCTATCAAAAAAGCACAATTTGCGGATGGCACCAAATTGGTGGGAGTTTGGGGAATATATAGTCAATACTGAGGAGGACTGCAACAAATTACTGGAGCACATTAGTACACTTGCAGATTGGGCTTATATAATTGTTCTTCAAGTTGAGCTTGATTGGAACAGTGTAGGAGGCCGAGGACAGGGAGGTCAGTGTGGGAGCAGTTGGCTAATCTTCCCTTATTTACATCAGTTGCTGGAGACTTGCTTCTACTCCCACCATCGCTAATAGCTGAATTTAAATTAACCGTGTAGGGGGAATCGTGCACGCAAATGTAAGTCCGAGGTATTCAATTTTAAAATTCTCAGCCTTGTTTTCAAATCCCTCTGTGGCCTCGCCCCTCCCTATCTCTGTAACCTCCTCCAGCCCAACAACCTCCCTAGATCTCTGTATTCCTGCAACACTAGCCTCTTGATCATCCCCGATTATAATCGCTCCACCCTTGGTGGCCGTGCCTTCAGCTGCCTGGGCCCCAAGCTCTGGAACTCCCTCCTTAAACCTCTCCGCCTCTCTCTCTCTTCCTTTTAGGATGCTCCTTAAAACCTACCTCTTTGACCAAGTTTTTGGTCACCTGTCCTAATAACTCCTTATGTGACTTGGAGCCAAATTTTGTTTAATAATGCTCCTGTAAAGTGCCTTCAGATGTTTAACTACATTAAAGCCATGGCTCACTGGACAGCTCTCTCGCCTCTGAGTCAGAAGGTTGTGGGTTCAAGTCCCACTCCAGGGACTTGAGCACATAAATATAGGCTGACACTCCATCATCATCATCATAGGCAGTCCCTCGGAATTGAGGAAGACTTGCTTCCACTCTTAAAGTGAGTCCTTAGGTGGCTGAACAGTCCAATATGGGAGCCACAGTCCCTGTCACAGGTGGGACAGAGAGTGGCTGAAGGAAAGGGAGGGTGGGACTGGTTTGCCGCACGCTCCTTCCGCTGCCTGCGTTTGGTTTCTGCATGCTCTCGGCTGACACTCCAGTGCAGTGCTGAGGGAGTGCTGCACTGTCGGAAGTGCCTTCTATCGGATGAGCCGTTACACAGAGGTCCCGTCTGCTCTCTCGGGTGGATGTAAAAGATCCCATGGCCACCATTTCGAAGGTGAGCAGGGGAGTTATCCCCGGTGCCCTGGGGCCAATATCACTCAACATCACTTAAAGGGATTATCTGGTCATTATCACAATGCTGTGGGTGGGAGCTTGCTGTGCGCTAATTGGCTGCCGCATTTCCTACATTACAACAGTGACTACACTCCAAAAAGCACTTCACTGGCTGTAAAAGTCTTTGGGACGCCTGGTGGTCGTGAAAGGCGCTATGTAAACCCACCTTACTATTGTTGTTCAATGACCTAGTGTATTAGTATCTCAGCGTGCTGTGCCACACAGCAATTCTTAGGGAGTGACATTTAAAATTGAAATGATACTTTTAGTGTTCAAAGTGGGGTTACCATTAGCATAATACAAGAAAATCTCCCTGCTTAACCGAGACTGATTCGCTTCCAATGACTGCACAATAAATAATTTTACAATTGTATTCTGGATTTAATTCATTATTAAATGTCATCCAGAAACCTTCTTTTAAGAGCATATTAAATTACTTTTTGATTGGTATCATTTCATCGAATCATTGAAATTTACAGCACGGAAGGAGGCCATTCGGTCCATCGTGTCAGTGCCGGCTGACCAAGAGGCTATCCAGCCTAATTCCACTTTCCAGCTCTCGATCCGTAGCCCTGCAGGTTACAGCACTTCAAGTGCACATCCAAGTACTTTCTCAAATGTGATGAGGGTTCCTGCCTCTACTACCCTTTCAGGCAGTGAGTTCCAGACCCCCACCACCCTCTGGGTGAAAAAGGCTCTCCTCAAATCCCCTCTAAACCTCTGACCAATGACTTTAAATCTATGCCGCCTGGTTGTTGACCACTGTGCTAAGGGAAATAGGTCCGTCCTATCCACTCTATCTCGGCAACTAGGTGAGGTCACCAGGACCCAGGTCGCCGTTTGGAACACGGTCAGGAGCAACGGCTGGGCTGTGGTACAGCAGAGGAGCAGGAAGGTCGTGGCGGACTTGCGACGGGTGATCGGGACGGAGGAGCGATGAGGGATCATGGCTGAGATTCGGTGGGTGATGGTGGCGGAGGTGCGGCGAATGTTTGGTGCGAAGGTGCGGCGGGAGATCGTGGCGGAGCTGCAGTGGGTGTTTTCTGTGGCGGGGAAGTGGCGAGGGATCGTGGCGGAGGAGCGGTGAGACATCGTGGCGGAGGTGCGGCGAATGAGGGTACGCGTCCCAGAAGAGGCGAGGGCCCAGGGGCAGCACGGGCCCAGCCCACACTGTGCGATATGTGTGCGCACTGGGTCCGTGCAGCAGAGCTGGTCTCCGGTCGTCCTGGTTAACCCTTGCCACTGGACCAAGACCTCGCTCTGTCAAGCCCGTGTGGTGGCTGGTGTGCAACGGTCACCCCACGTTAAAAAAATCCACGCACAGACATCTTCCACCCTTCAACATGTAGTTCGGGACCTGGAATATTAGGTCCTTCATTGAAACACCTGTGAACTCATGTGGAAGCAAGTCATCCTCGTTCGAGGGTCTGCCTAAGGTGATGATCTCGGCCCCTCATCATTTTATACACCTCAATTTCTCCTCCAACGTAAACTGTGGATGTTGAGAGAGGCAGCAGAATTCACTCTGGTGACATTGTGAATAAATCTGACTTCTTTCTCCCGCTCTGAACCAACTATGTCCAGGTTTTTTTTACTTGTAAATCTATTCATCATTTTAAAAAAAAAAGAATAAAATACTTTATCGAGTGACTTTCACATCCTGAGGACACCCCAAAGCGCTTTACAGCCAATGAAGCACTTTTTCAAGTGTAGTCACTGTTGTAATGTAGGAAGTGCGGCAGCCGATTTGCGCACAGCAAGCTCCCACACACAACAATGTGATAATGACCCAGATAATCTGTTTTACTGATGTTGGTTGAGGGATAAATATTGGCCCCAGGACACCGGGGATAACTCCTCCTGCTCTTCTTCGATATAATGGCCATGGGATCTTTTATATCCACCTGAGAGGGCAGACTGGGCCTCGGTTTAACGTCCCATCCAAAAGACGGCACCTCCGACAATGCGGCACTCCCTCAGCACTGCCTCTCCGACAGTGCAGCGCTCCCTCATTACTGCCCCTCTGATAGTGCGGCGCTCCCTCAGTACTGCCCCTCTGACAATGCGACGCTCCCTCAGTACTGCCCCTCCGATTGTGCGGTGCTCCCTCAGTACTGTCCCTCCGACAGTGCGGCGCTCCCTCATTACTGCCCCTCCGCCAGTGCGGCACTCCCTCATTACTGCCCCTCCGACAGTGCGGCGCTCCCTCATTTCTGCCTCTCCGATAGTGCGGCGCTCCCTCAGTACTGCCCCTCCGACAATGCGCCGCTCCCTCAGTACTGCCCCTCCGATTGTGCGGTGCTCCCTCAGTACTGCCCCTCCGACAGTGCGGCGCTCCTTCATTACTGCCCCTCCGACAGTGCGGCACTCCCTCATTACTGCCCCTCAGACAGTGCGGCACTCCCTCATTTCTGCCCCTCCGATAGTGCGGCGCTCCCTCAGTACTGCCCCTCCGACAGTGCGGCACTCCCTCAGTACTGCCCCTCCGACAGTGCGGCACTCCCTCAGTACTGCCCCTCCGACAGTGCGGCGCTCCCTCAGTACTGCCCCTCAGACAGTGCGGCGCTCCCTCAGTACTGCCCCTCCGACAGTGCGGCGCTCCCTCAGCACTGCCCCTCCGACAGTGCGGCGCTCCCTCAGTACTGCCCCGCCCCCTCAGTACTGCCCCTCCGACAGTGTGGCGCTCCCTCAGCACTGCCCCTCCGACAGTGCGCCACTCCCTCAGCACTCCATCTCCGACAGTGCGGCGCTCCCTCAGTACTGCCCCTCCGACAGTGCGGCGCTCCCTCAGCACTGCCCCTCCGACAGTGTGGCGCTCCCTCAGCACTGCCCCTCCGACAGTGCGGCGCTCCCTCAGTACTGCACTGGGAGTGTCAGCCTGGATTATTCTGCTCAAGTCTCAGGAGTAGGACTTGAACCCACAACCTTCTGACTCAGAGGCGAGAGTGCTACCCACTGAGCCACAGCTGACACATTTGACAGCTCAGAGTGGCCATATCTACACGTTTAATTTGTTCCATGCACACTACAGAACCAATTTGTTTATTTGTGGCTACTTTTCACATCAAACCTTTCTATGTGTATTCCTGCGTGCAGTGCAGTTTGGATTGAGTATTTTAAAAATGCCATTGAGTTCTGATATTATGTTCCCTGCCTCCTCTTTACAGCTCCAACCACTCCTTTGTCATTACACTGGCCTCCTGGAAAAGAGCTTGTAGCTTTGTGCAAGAGTACGGGGAGGGGAGAACATTATGGTCTGTATTTGTATATGACAACAGGGAAGAATGAGAGAGAATCTCCTTATAAACCACAGACTGATCGACAAATCGCATCTCAGCATCCTCATTTTCCAGACCGCCTGTTCTGCTTCTGTCTGATTGCAAGATCCTGCAAATCCCCTGGGAGGACAGATGCACCAACGTTAGCGTCCTCGACCAGGCCAACATCCCCAGCATCGAAGCACTGACCACACTCGACCAGCTCCGCTGGGCAGGCCACATTGTTCACATGCCAGACACGAGACTCCCAAAGCAAGCGCTCTACTTGGAACTCCTACACAGCAAGCGAGCCCCAGGTGGGCAGAGGAAACGTTACAAGGACACCCTCAAAGTCTCCCTGATAAAGTGCAACATCC
This sequence comes from Pristiophorus japonicus, assembly GCF_044704955.1. Lineage (NCBI taxonomy): Eukaryota > Metazoa > Chordata > Chondrichthyes > Pristiophoridae > Pristiophorus > Pristiophorus japonicus. The sequence goes on from NC_091977.1 coordinate 536,999,869, forward strand.
CCACCGACACCTGGGAGTCCCTGGCCAAAGACCGCCCTAAGTGGAGGAAGTGCATCCGGGAGGGTGCTGAGCACCTCGAGTCTCGTCGCCGAGAGCATGCAGAAAACAAGCGCAGGCAGCGGAAGGAGCGTGCGGCAAACCAGACTCCCCACCCACCCCTTCCCTCAACCACTGTCTGTCCCACCTGTGACAGAAACTGCAATTCCCGTATTGGACTGTTCAGTCACCTAAGGACTCATTTTAAGAGTGGAAGCAAGTCTTCCTCGATCACGAGGGACTGCCTATGATGATGATGTACATTAAACACAGGGCCTACCTCAGGGAAAATACCTCCATGGGTCAACTTGTATTGTGGTGCCCTTTCCCTGAGTGTAAGTATGTCATATTATTAGCAACAGTTCAGGAATAAAGTTGTAATTAGAAAAGTTTTTTGACAATTTAAATAATGATTGATATAAGTCATAATAAATAACATGATAGCTAAGTGACAACTAAACTAAACATTAGATTAAACATCAGACTAATAAATGACAATAACGAATCAAATACTTGGTTCACCCTCCATCGCGACAGAGGACAGAGGATGACCAGCGATGATTGCCTGTTTTCTCCCATGATCGACCACAAATATGTTTTTCTGAGCTTCAACTTCGAGAAAAGAAAGAAAGACTTGCATTTCTATAGCGCCTTTCATGACCACCTTTCAGGCAAGCGCTCTGATCGGAACTCCTACACGGCAAGCGAGCCCCAGGTGGGCAGAGGAAACGTTACAAGGACACCCTCAAAGCCTCCCTGATAAAGTGCAACATCCCCACCGACACCTGGGAGGCCCTGGCCAAAGACCGACCTAAGTGGAGGAAGAGCATCCGGGAGGGCGCTGAGCACCTCGAGTCTCGTCGCCGAGAGCATGCAGACATCAAGCGCAGGCAGCGGAAGGAGCGTGCGGCAAACCAGACTCCCCACCCACCCTTTCCCTCAACCACTGTCTGTCCCACCTGTGACAGGGACTGTAATTCCCGTATTGGACTGTTCAGTCACCTGAGAACTCACTTTTAGAGTGGAAGCAAGTCTTCCTCGATTCCGAGGGACTGCCTGTGATGATGATGATGACCACCGGACCTCCCAAAGCACTTTACAGCCAATGAAGTATTTTTGGAGTGTCATCATCATAGGCAGTCCCTCGAGTCGAGGATGACTTGCTTCCACTTCAAAAAGTTCACAGGTGTTTCGATGAAGGACCTGATATTCCAGATCCTGAACTCCATGTTGAAGGGTGGAAGATACCTGTGGGTGGATTTTTTTAACGTGGGGTGACCGTTGCACACCAGCCACCACACGGGCTTGACAGAGCTAGGTCTTGGTCCAGTGGTAAGGGTTAACCAGGACGACTGGAGACCAGCTCTGCTGCACGGACCCAGTGCGGACACATATCGCACAGTGTGGGCTGGTCCGTGCTGCCCCTGGGCTCCTGGCCCCGAACTCACGTCTCTCCTGGACCCCGATCACGTCCCTCTACAATCTCTCGCCGCTCCTTCGCCCCGACCTCGCCGCTCCTGCTGTACCTGCCCACGGTCCAATCAGCGACCTGGACCTTGATGACGTCACTCTTCGCTGCTGCTGCTCTCCTGCACCAGCACGTGCTGCTCCCTGGAGTAGTAGGCCGCCACACGTGGCTCCTTCCCCTCCCTGGCCTGCTCCGATGAAGTGTAGTCACTGTTGTAATGTGGGAAACGCAGCAGCCATTTTGCGCACAGCAAGCTCCCACAAACAGCAATGTGATAATGACCCGATAATCTGTTTTTTGTTATGTCGATTGAGGGATAAATATTGGCCCCAGAACACCGGGGATAACTCCCCTGCTCTTCTTCGAAATAATAACCGTGGGATCTTTTATGTCCACCTGAGAGGGCAGACCGGCCCTCGGTTTAACGTCTCATCCAAAAGACGGACCTCCGACAGTGCAGTCTCCCTCAGCACTGCACCGGGAGTGTCAGCCTGGATTTTGTGCTCAACTCTCTGGAGTGAGACTTGAACCCACGACCTTCTGACTCAGAGGCGAGTGTGCTGCCCACTGAGCCACAGCTGGCACTGCAAAGCTCCGTCTGCTGCTCTCCCCCGGCACGGGCATGGTTAATGGGATCCTGCACGCTATCCATCGCCCTCGATACGGGCTCGGTTAATGGGATCCTGAGTGTTAGCCATGTGTTTGGGAACTTGCTCTTGAAACTTGAGGTTTGCTCTTTGTGAGGAGCTCCACAGTCCATTGCAAGCAGACGTTGGAGATGGCCAAGTTCTTCACAGAGTTCGCGCCATTGACCACAGAATCATCAAATTTACAGCACGGAAGGAGGCCCTTTGACCCACCGTGTACACACCAGCCGACAAAGAGCTACCCAGCCTAATGCTACTTTCCAGCTCTCGGTCCGTAGCCCTGCAGGTTACGGCACTTCAAATGCACATCCAGGAACTTTTTAAATGTGGTGAGGGTTTCTGCCTCTACCACCCTTTCAGGCCGTGAGTTCCAAACCCCCACCACCCTCTGGGTGAAAAAAGTTCTCCTCAAATCCCCTCTAAACCTTTGACCAATTACTTTAAATCTATGCCCCCTGCAATTGACCCCTCTGCTAAGGGAAACAGGTCCATCCTATCCACTCTGTCCAGGCCCCTCGTAATTTTATGCACCTCAGTAAGGTCTCACTCAGCCTCCTCTGGTTCAATGACAAGAACGCTAGCCTATCCAATCTTCCCTCATAGCTAAAATTCTCCAGTCTGGGCAAAATCCTCGTAAATTTTCCCTGTACCCTCTCTAGTGCAATTACATCTTTCCTGTTAATGTTAATAACAGAATCTCTTGACCATGGGACGCTCATGACCACTGTGCCCTGGATTGTCCACGACAACCACCTGTAAGGCCACCCCTGACTACACATCAACATGTAAGCATGTTGGGGAGGATTCATTTATCATCATCACAGGCAGTCCCTCGGCATCTGGCAAGACTTGCTTCCACTCTAAAAGTGAGTTCTCAGGTGACTGAACAGTCCAATACAGGAATTACAGTCTCTGTCACAGGTGGGACAGACAGTGGTTGAGGGAAAGGGTGGGTGGGGAGTCTGGTTTGCCGCACGCTCCTTCCGCTGCCTGCGCTTGCTTTCTGCATGCTCTGGGCGACGAGACTCGAGGTGCTCAGCGCCCTCCCGGATGCTCTTCCTTCGCTTGGGGCGGTCTTTGGCCAGGGACTCCCAGGTGTCGGTGGAGATGTTGCATTTTATCAGGGAGGCTTTGAGGGTGTCCTTGAAACGTTTCCTCTGCCCACCTGGGGCTCGCTTGCCGTGCAGGAGTTCCGAGTAGAGCGCTTGCTTTGGGAGTCTCGCGTCAGGCATGCGAACAATGTGGTCCGCCCAACGGAACTGGTCAAGTGTGGTCAGTGCTTCGATGCTGGGGACGTTGGCCTGGCCGAGGACACTAATGTTGGTGCATCTGTCCTCCCAGGGGATTTGCAGGATCTTGCGGAGACATCGTTGGTGGTATTTCTCCAGCGATTTAAGGTGTCTACTGTACATGGTCTCTGAGCCATACAAGAGGGTGGGTATCAATACAGCCCTGTAGACCATGAGCTTGGTGCCAAAAGTTGAGGTCCTGATCTTCGAACACTCTCTTCATCAGGCGGCCGAAGGCTGCGCTGGCGCACTGGAGGCGGTGTTGAACCTCGTCAGCGATATCTGCCCTTGCTGATAATAGGCTCCCGAGGTATGAAAGGTGGTCAACGTTGTCCAGGGCCGCACCGTGGATTTTGATAATCACGGCAGTGCTGTGTGGCAGGGTCAGGTTGGGGGAGGACCTTTGTCTTACGGATGTTTAATGTAAGGCCCTTGCTTTAGTATGCCTCAGTGAAGGTGTTGACAATGACTTGGAATTCGGCCTCCGAGTGTGCACAGACACAAGCATCGTCCGCGTACTGTCGTTCGACGACGGGAAATTGTGTTAGGGAAATTGATGGGATTGAAGGCCGATAAATCCCCGGGTCCTGATAGTCTGCATTCCAGAGTACTTAAGGAAGTGGCCCTAGAAATAGTGGATGCATTGGCGATCATTTTCCAACAATCTATCGACTCTGGATCAGTTCCTATGGACTGGTGGGTAGCTAATGTAACACCACTTTTTAAAAAAGGAGGGAGAAAGAAAATGGGGAATTATAGACCGGTTAGCCTGACATCAGTAGTGGGGAAAATGTTGGAATCAATTATTAAAGATGAAATAGCAGCACATTTGGAAAGCAGTGACGGGATCGGTCCAAGTCAGCATGGATTTATTAAAGGGAAATCATGCTTGACAAATCTTCTGGAATTTTTTGAGGATGTAACTAGTAGAGTGGACAAGGGAGAACCAGTGGATGTGGTGTATTTGGACTTTCAAAAGGCTTTTGACAAGGTCCTACACAAGAGATTGGTGTGTAAAATCAAAGCACATGGTATTGGGGATAATGTACTGACGTGGATAGAGAACTGGTTGGCAGACAGGAAGCAGAGAGCCGGGATAAACGGGTCCTTTTCAGAATGGCAGGTAGTGACTAGTGGGGTGCCGCAGGGCTCAGTGCTGGGACCCCAGCTATTTACAATATACATTCATGATTTAGATGACGGAATTGAGTGTAATATCTCCAAGTTTGCAGATGACATTAAACTGGGTGGCGGTGTGAGCTGTGAGGGGGACGCTAAGAGGCTGCAGGGTGACTTGGACAGGTTAGGTGAGTGGGCAAGTGCATGGCAGATGCAGTATAATGTGGATGAATGTGAGGTTATCCACTTTGGGGGCAAAAATACGAAGGCAGAATATTATCTGAATGTCGGCAGATTAGGAAAAGGGGAGGTGCAACGAGACCTGGGTGTCATGGTTCATCAGTCATTGAAAGTTGGCATGCAGGTTCAGCAGGCGGTGAAAAAGGTAAATGGTATGTTGGCCTTCATAGCTCGGGGATTTGAGTATAGGAGCAGGGAGATCTTACTGCAGCTGTACAGGGCCTTGGTGAGGCCTCACCTGGAATATTGTGTTCAGTTTTGGTCTCCTAATCTGAGGAAGGACGTTCTTGCTATTGAGGGAGTGTAGCGAAGGTTCACCAGACTGATTCCCGGGGTGGCTGGAATGACGTATGAGGAGAGACTGGATCGACTGGGCCTTTATTAAAGGGAAATCATGCTTGACAAATCTTCTGGAATTTTTTGAGGATGTAACTAGCAGAGTGGACAAGGGAGAACCAGTGGATGTGGTGTATTTGGACTTTCAAAAGGCTTTTGACAAGGTCCTACACAAGAGATTGGTGTGTAAAATCAAAGCACATGGTATTGCGCTTTGTCCAGCCTTTATACACTGGAGTTTAGAAGAATGAGTGGGGATCTCATAAAAACATATAAAATTCTGACGGGACTGGACAGGTTAGATGCAGGAAGAATGTTCCTGATGTTGGGGAAGTCCAGAACCAGGGAACACAGTCTAAGGATAAGGGGTAGGCCATTTAGGACTGAGATGAGGAGAAACTTCTTCACTCAGAGAGTTGTTAATATGTGGAAATCCCTACCGCAGAGAGTTGTTGATGCCAGTTCATTGGATATATTCAAGAGGGAGTTAGATATGGCCCTTATGGCTAAAGGGATCAAGGGGTATGGAGAGAAAGCAGGAAAGGGGTACTGAGGGAATGATCAGCCATGATCTTATTGTGAATGGTGGTGCAGGCTCGAAGGGCCGAATGGCCTACTCCTGCACCTATTTTCTATGTTTCTATGACTGAGGATGGGACAGCCTTGGATCTAGCCTGGAGGCGGCGAAGGTTGAACGGGTTCTCATTGGTTCTATAATTTAGTTCCACTCCAACGGGAGCTTGTTGAGTGTGAGGTGGAACATGGTCGTGAAGAAGATCGAGAAGAGGGTTGGCGCGATGACGCAGCCCTACTTGACCCCAGTCTGGCCATGGATTGGGTCTGTGGTGGATCCGTTGATCACGATCACGGCTTGCATGTTATCGTGGAGCAGGCGGAGGATGGCGACTAACTTTTGTGGGCAGCCGAAACAGAGGAGGACGCTCCATAGTCCCTCGCGGTTGACAGTGTCATAGGCCTTTGTGAGGTCAAAGTAACCATGTACAAGAGTTGGTGCTGTTCCCTGCATTTCTCTTGTAGTTATCGTGCGGTGAAGATCATGTCCGTTGTACCCCGTAGTGGACAATATCAATATTTATCCTTCAATCAACATAATGACCAGATAAACTGTTTTAATGATCACATTGCTGTTTGTGGGAGCTTGCTGTGCGCAAATTGGCTGCCGCGTTTCCCACATTGCAACAGTGACTACACTTCCAAAAGTACTTCATTGGCTGTAAAGCGCTTTGAGACATCTGGTGGTCGTGAAAGGCGCTATATAAACCCACATCTTTCTTTAATCCAGTGGCCTTGGCTGGAGGTGCAGACACATGGTGGGACGGGGGTGAAGAGTCAAGAACAAGGGGGCATAACCCTTAACATCAGAGCTAGGCCGTTCAGGTATGACATCAGGAAACACTTCTTCACACAACAACCTGTATTTATATAGCGCCTTTAACATAGTGAAACATCCCAAGGCGAGTCACAGGAGTATTATGAGATTAAAAATTTGACACTGAGCCGCACAAGTAGAAATTAGGGCAAGTGACCAAAAGCTTGGTCAAAGAGGTAGGTTTTAAGGTGCGGCTTGAAGGAGGAAAGAAAGGTCGAGAAATGGAGAGGTTTAGCAGGGAGTTCCAGAGCTTGGGGCCCAGGCAGCTGAAGGCACGGCCACCAATGGCTGAGCGATTATAATCAGAGGTGCTCAAGAGGGCAGAATTAGAGGAGCGCAGACATCTCGGGGGGGTTGTGGGACAGGAGGAGATTACAGAGATAGGGAGGGGCGAGGGCCATGGAGGGATTTGAAAGCAAAGATGAGAATTTTGAAATCGAGGCGTTGCTTAACTGGGAGCCAATGTCGGTCAGCGAGCACAGGTATGATGGGTGAGCGGATGTCTCGGAAGGTTGTCGGGCTAGAGGAGATTACAGAGATCGTTAAATAATACCAGAGTTTTCAGTTCATCTCTCTGTTCGGAAGTCCATTTCAACGATAAGGGGGTGAAGGGTTATGGGGAGCGGGCAGTGAAGTGGAGCTCAGTCCATGGTCGGATCAGCCATGATCGTATTAAATGGTGGAGCAGGCTCGAGAGGCCAATGTCCTACTCCCGCTCCGATTTCTTATGTTCTTATGTTCATGTGTTCCTCATTATCTGTATGAAGAAGGACCTCCTGTTATTAGGCCTCAAGTTACCTTTTACTAGCTTGAACTTGTATCCCCTTGTCTTACTCCAACAGTTTAAATTTAACGTAGCGTTCCAGTATAATCTATTCCATACTATATACTATTCCTACACATGGAAAGTTTTTCAAGGGACGCTCTCTCAAAGCTCAACAGCCAGCGCTGTGTAAATCTGAACCAAATAATATTTTTGCTACCTATATGGGGAGACAGTCTTCTTGATTTTCAATCCCTTTTTATTGCCGCTGTAGTGAACACAATCACTTTTCAGTTGCAAACATTGCACATAAAAACGTGTGCTTAGAGTTCCTTGCTTTATTTGTTAACAAATAAACAAGGTTATGCTTGAACTGCATAAAACACGAGTTAGGGCACAGCTAGAGTAGTGCATGCAGTTCTGGTCACCGCTTTACAGGAAGAATGTGATTCTACTGCCTCAAATCTGCCACCAAGCTTATGGTCTACAGGGCTGTAGTAATACCCGCCCTCCTGTATGGCTCAGAGACATGGACCATGTACAGTAGACACGTCAAATCGCTGGAGAAATACCACCAACGATGTCAGCGCAAGATCCTGAAAATCCCCTGGGAGGCCAGACGCACCAACGTTAGCGTCCTCGACCAGGCCAACATCCCCAGCATGGAAGCACTGACCACACTTGATCAGCTCCGCTGGGCGGGCCACATTGTTCGCATGCCAGACACGAGACTCCCAAAGCAAGTACTCTACTCGGAACTCCTTCACAGCAAACGAGCCAAAGCTGGGCAGCAGCAACGTTACAAGGATATCCTCAAAGCCTCCCTGATAAAGGGCAACGTCCCCACTGACACCTGGGAGTCCCTGGCCAAAGATCGCCCTAGGTGGAGGAAGTGCATCTGGGAGGGTGCTGAGCACCTTGAGTCTCATCGCCGAGAGCATGCAGAAATCACGCGCAGGCAGCGGAAGGAGCGTGCGGCAAACCAGTCCCACCCACCCCTTCCCTCAACCACTATCTGTCCCAACTGTGACAGGGACTGTGGTTCTCGTATTGGATTGTACAGTCACCTAAGGACTCATTTTAAGAGTGGAAGCAAGTCTTCCTCGATTCTGAGGGACTGCCTATGATGATGATGATGATTATTGCACTGGAGAAGATGCAGAGGAGATTTACGAGGCTGTTGCCAGGACTGGAGAATTTTAGCTATGAGGAAAGATTGGATAGGCTGGGGTTCTTTTCTTTGGAATGGATGAGGTTGAGGGGAGACTTCATTGAGGTGTATAAAATTATGAGAGGCCTCGATAGAGTGGATAGGAAGGACCTATTTCCCTTAGCAGTGGGTCAATAAGAAAAACAACAAGTAATTGTGGGGAGGTTTAGAGGGGATTTGAGGGGAAATTTCTTCACCCAGAGGGCGGTGGGGGTCTGGAACTCACGGCCTGAAAGGGTGGTAGAGGCAGAAACCCTCACCACATTTAAAAAGTACTTGGATGTGCACCTGAAGTGCCGTAACCTACAGGGCTATGGACCTAGAGCTGGAAAGTGGGATTAGGCTGGGTAGCCACTTTGTCGGCCGGTGTGGACACGATGGGCCGAATGGCCTCCTTCCGTGCTATAAATTTCTATGATTCTGTGATTCTATGACCTATACCACATAAAGTTCTCCTCCACGTCACGCACCAACCTGACTGGGACATATATCGGCCGATCCTTCAACGTAACTGAGTCTAAATCCTCAAACACTCTCCGTCACGGCACTGTGGGAACACCTTCACCACACGGACTGCAGCGGTGCAAGAAGGCAGCTCACCATCACCTTCTGGCCTTGCCAGTGACACCCACATCCCAAGACTGAATCTTTTGCAAAAGTGACGGTCATGGTGCAAGCTGAGATTTACCTGTCAAACTGATCTGTTACCTCACTGGCTCCAGTCACCCTTGCTGAAAAGTGTGCGCAAGTGCGTGTGCGTGCGCGTGCGTGTGCGTGTGCGTGCGCGTGTGCGTGCGCGTGCGTGTGTGCGTGCGTATAACAAAAACAGCAGTCAGCCGTGGCTCAGTGGATAGCACTCTCGCCCTCTGAGTCAGGAGGTCATGGGTTCAAGTCCCACTCCAGAGTCTTGAGCACAAAAATCTAGGCTGACACTCCCAGCGCAGTACTGAGGGAGCGTTGCACTGTCGGAGGTGTCGCCTTTCGGATGGCGGGACTGACCTATCAAGAAAGACTGGATCAACTGGGCTTGTATTCACTGGAGTTCAGAAGAATGAGAGGGGACCTCATAGAAACATTTAAAATTCTGAGGGGATTGAACAGGTTAGATGCAGGAAGAATGTTCCCAATGTTGGGGAAGTCCAGAACCAGGGGTCACAGTCTAAGGATAAGGGGTAAGCCATTTAGGACCGAGATGAGGAGGAACTTCTTCACCCAGAGAGTGGTGAACCTGTGGAATTCTCTACCACAGAAAGTTGTTGAGGCCAATTCACTAAATATATTCAAAAAGGAGTTAGATAAGGTCCTTACTACTAGGGGGATCAAGGGGTATGGCGAGAAAGCAGGAATGGGGTACTGAAGTTGAATGTTCAGCCATGAACTCATTGAATGGCAGTGCAGGCTAGAAGGGCCGAATGGCCTACACCTGCACCTATTTTCTATGTTTCTATGTTTCTATGTTTCTATGTTTCTATGTTAAACTGAGGTCGATGTAAAAGGTCCCTTGGCACTATTTCGAAAAAAAGCAGGGGAGTTATCCCTGGGGTCCTGGCCAATATTTATCCCTCAATCAGCAATACTTTAAAACAGATTATCTGCTCATTATCACATTGCTGTTTGTGGGAGCTTGCTGTGCGCAAATTGGCTGCCGTGTTTCCTTCTCCACAACAGTGACTACACTTCAAAAACAATACTTAATTGGCTGTAAAGTGTTTAGGGATGTCCTGGGGCTTTGAAAGGTGCTGTATAAATGCAAGTTAAAAAAGGAGGCAGACAAAAAGCAGGAAACTATAGACCAGTTAGTCTAACATCTGTCGTTGGGAAAATGCTGGAGTCCATTATTAAGGAAGCAGTAGCGGGACATTTGGAAAAGCATCATTCAATCAAGCAGAGTCAGCATGGTTTTATGAAAGAGAAATCACGTTTTTACAAATTTGCTGGAGTTATTTGAGGATGTAACGAGCAGGGTGGATAAGGGGGAACCAGTGGATGTGGTGTATTTGGATTTCCAGAAGGCATTCGATAAGGTGCCACATAAAAGGTTGCTGCACAAGATAAAAGTTCACAGGGTTGGGGGTAATATATTAGCATGGATAGAGGATTGGCTAACTAACAGAGAACAGAGAGTCGGGTTGGCAAACAGTGACAGTGTGGTGCCACAGAGATCGATGTTGGGGCCTCAACTATTCACAATCTATATTAATGACTTTGATGAAGGGGCCGAGTGTAATGTAGCCTAGTTTGCTGATGATGGGTGGGAAATCATATTGTGAGGAGGACACAACAAATCTGCAAAGGGACATAGACAGGCTAAGTGAGTGGGCAAAAATTTGGCAGATGCAGTTTTATGTGGGAAAATGTGAGGTTTTGGCAGAAATAGTAGAAAAGCAAATTTCAATTTAAATGGAGAAAAATTCCAACGTGCTGCAGTACAGAGGGACCTTGGGGTCCTTGTGCATGAAATACAAAAGGATAGTATGCAGGTACAGCAAATGATCAGGAAGGCCAATGGAATGTTGGCCTTTATTGCAAGGAGGATGGAGTATAAAAGCAGAGAAGTCCTGCTGCAACTGTACAGGGTATAGGTGAGGCCACACCTGGAGTACTGCGTACAGTTTCCGTATTTAAGGAAGGATATACTTGCATTGGAGGCTGTTGAGAGAAGGTTCACTAGGTTGATTCCGGAGATGAGGGGGTTGACTTATGAAGATAGGTTGAGTAGGTTGGGCCTATACTCATTGGAGTTCAGAAGAATGAGAGGTGATCTTATCGAAACACAAAAGATAATGAGGGGGCTCGACAAGGTGGCTGCAGAGAGGATATTTCCACTCATAGGGGAAACTAAAACTAGGGCACATAGTCTCAGAATAAGGGGCCACCCATTTAAAACTGAGATGAGGAGAATGTCTTCTCTCAGAGGGTTGTAAACCTGTGGAATTCTCTGCCCCAGAGAGCTGTGGAGGCTGGGTCATTAAATATATTTAAGGCGGAGATAGACAGATTTTTGAGCAATAAGGGAGTCAAGGGTTATGGGAAGTGGGCAGGGAAGTGGAGCTGAGTCCATGATCAGATCAGCCATGATCTTATTGAATGGCGGAGCAGGTTCGAGGGGCCAAATGGCCGACTCCTGCTCCTATTTTCTATGGTTCTATGATTGTTTTGTTTATTATTATTTGAGCGATTTATCCTAATGTGGGCTGGGCAAGGTATTGTGAATGTTTTTTGTGCATTTTGTGGGGTGTTTTTTCCCCAGGGAAGCCTCTCTTTAGCCACTCCAAATCCGGCTCTTTATCTTGGGATTTTCAGTCGCTCAGCCCCGGCCTAGCGCCCCGAGAGAGGACACCTCCCGTAGCGCTCTGCCGCACACTCAGGGCCCAGCTGCTGAATTTTGTGGCTGAAGACGCCAACCATATCCTGACACAAAATTTACCGCCCCACCAACATTACCGCCCGAGCTGACCAAAGAGCCAAAAATTCAGCCCCGTGTCTTACCTTTGGCTCTGCTCCATACCTTTAATATTTACAGTTTGCATAATCAATTCAAGGAGAATTTTGTTAATTATCTAGAAAATATAACCCAGATATTTTATACATGTTACAATCCACCTGTGTCAAATTTACTTGTCCAAATCTAAAAATCTGTTCATTAATATTTACACACATCTGTTTCTCATGTTGAAGCTTTAAACTCAGATTCTTGCGTTCCTTTTGCGGCTGTTGTGTTGGGCTCAGATCCCAGCTCATCTTCATTTCATTTGGCAGCCGGCTTAACTCCTTAGGTCCCCCTGTCTCTCCCTCAGGGTTTTTATTGTCGGTCGCTAGACAAGGTGGTAGCTGGCATAAACTGACAGAAAGAAAGCAAGACTTGCATTTGTATAGCAGCTTTCACAATCTCAGGACGTCCCAAATGCACTTTACAACCAATGAAGTACTTTTTAAAGTGTAGTCACTGTTGTAATGTTGGAACGGCAGCAGCCAATTTGCGCACAGCAAGCTCCCACAAACAGCAATATGATAACGAGCAGATAATCTGTTTTTAATTATGTTAAGGACACCGGGGAGAACTCCCCTGCACTTCTTCCAAATAGTGCCGTGGGATCCTTTACATCCACCTGAGAGGGCACTGAAAGACGGCATCACCGACAGTGCAGCACTCCTTCAGTACTGAATCTCCAACAGTGCGGCGCTCCCTCAGTACTGCCCCTTCAACAGTGTGGCACTCGCTCAGTACTGCCCCTCTGACTTTGCAGCGCTCCCTCAGTACTGCCCCTCCGACAGTGTGGCACTCCCTCAGTACTGCCCCTCCGACTTTGCAGCACTCCCTCAGTACTGCCCCTCCGACAGTGTGGCACTCCCTCAGTACTGCCCCTCCGACAGTGCAGCACTCCCTCAGTACTGCCCCTCCGACAGTGCAGCACTCCCTCAGTACTGCCCCTCCGACAGTGCAGCACTCCCTCAGTAACGGCCCTCAGACAGTGCGACGCTCACTCAGTATGACCCTCCGACAATGCAGCGCTCTCTCAGTACTGCCCTTCTGACCGTGCGGCATTCCCTCAGTACTGCCCCTATGACAGTGCGGCACTCCCTCAGTACTGCCCCTCCGACAGTGCAGCATTCCCTCAGTACTGCCCCTCCGACGGTGTGGCATTCCCTGAGTACTGCCCCTCTGACAGTGCGGCACTCCCTCAGTACTGCCCCTCCGACAGTGCGGCACTCCCTCAGGAGAAATACCACCAACGATGCCTCCACAAGATTGTACAAATCCCCTGGGAGGACCAACGCACCAACATTAGTGTCCTCGACCAGGCCATCATCTCCAGCATTGAAGCATTGACCACACTTGATCAGCTCTGCTGGGCAGGCCACATTGTTCGCATGCCAGACACGAGACTCCCAAAGCAAACGCTCTACTCAGAACTCCTTCATGGCAAACGAGCCCCAGGTGTGCAGCGGAAACGTTACAAGGACACCCTCAAAGCCTCCCTGATAAAGTGCAACATCCCCACCGACACCTGGGACTCCCTGGCCAAAGACCGCCCTAAGTGGAGGAAGTGCATCCGGGAGGGCGCTGAGCACCTCGAGTCTCGTCGCCGAGAGCATGCAGAAAACAAGCGCAGGCAGCGGAAGGAGCGTGAGGCAAACCAGACTCCTCACCCACCCTTTCCTCCAACCACTGTCTGTCCCACCTGTGACAGAGATGGTAATTCCTGTATTGGACTGTTCAGCCTCCTATGAACTCATTTTTAGTGTGGAAGCAAGTCTTCCTCAATTCCGAGGGACTGCCTATGATGATGATGACTCCCTCCATACTGCCACTCTGACAGCGCGGCACTCCCTCAGTACTGCACCTCCGACAGTGCGGCACTCCTTCAGTACTGCCCCTCTGACAGTGTGGCACTCCCTCAGTATTGCCCCTCCGACAGTGCAGCCCCTCCGACAGTGTGGCACTCCCTCAGTATTGCCCCTCCGACAGTGCAGCCCCTCCGACAGTGTGGCACTCCCTCAGTACTGCCCTGGAGAGTTAGCCTGGATTATGTGCTCAAGTCTGTAGAGTGCGACATGAACCCACGACCTTCTGAGTCAGAGGTGAGCATGATACCCACTGAGCCACGGCTGACAACTGATGGGACTGGAATCGCAAGAAACCGGGGGAAACAAGAGGGTTTAAAAGGCGCAATGGGTCTCTGGGAGTCTGTCTTTCTGGATTTAAAACATTTGTTTTTGTGCTGAGGACAACGATGAAGGTCGATTATTGTCCATTGCTGGTTGACTTGAGACGGGAGTTATTCAGCTTGCCATGCTTCATAAAGCTTGGTTTTACAACTAAGTGGCTTTCTCAGTCACTTTAGAATGGAATTACATTCAAGTTCCCATCCCCGAGGGACATTACAACAATATCATAGAAACATAGAAACATAGAAAATAGGTGCAGGAGCAGGCTATTCAGCCCTTCTAGCCTGCACCGCCATTCAATGAGTTCATGGCTGAACATGAAACTTCAGTACCCACTTCCTGCTTTCACGCCATACCCCTTGATCCCCCGAGTAGTAAGGACTTCATCTAACTCCCTTTTGAAGATATTTAGTGAATTGGCCTCAACTACTTTCTGTGGTAGAGAATTCCACAGGTTCACCACTCTCTGGGTGAAGATGTTTCTTCTTATCTCGGTCCTAAATGGCTTACCCCTTATCCTTAGACTGTGACCCCTGGTTCTGGACTTCCCCAACATCGGGAACATTCTTCCTGCATCTAACCTGTCCAAACCCGTCAGAATTTTAAACGTTTCTATGAGGTCCCCTCTCACTCTTCTGAACTCCAGTGAATACAAGCCCAGTTGATCCAGTCTTTCTTGATAGGTCAGTCCCACCATCCCGGGAATCAGTCTGGTGAATCTTCGCTGCACTCCCTCAATAGCAAGAATGTCCTTCCTCAAGTTAGGAGACCAAAACTGTACACAATACTCCAGGTGTGGCCTCACCAAGGCCTTGTACAACTGTAGCAACACCTCCCTGCCCCTGTACTCAAATCCCCTCGCTATGAAGGCCAACATGCCATTTGCTTTCTTAACCGCCTGCTGTACCTGCATGCCAACCTTCAATGACTGATGTACCATGACACCCAGGTCTCGTTGCACCTTCCCTTTTCCTAATCTGTCACCATTCAGATAATAGTCTGTCTCTCTGTTTTTACCACCAAAGTGGATAACCTCACATTTATCCACATTATACTTCATCATCATAGGCAGTCCCTCGGAATCGAGGAAGACTTGCTTCCACTCTAAAAATGAGTCCTTAGGTGGCTGAACAGTCCAATACGAGAATTACAGTCTCTGTCACAGGTGGGACAGACAGTGGTTGAGGGAAAGGGTGGGTGGGGAGTCTGGTTTGCCGCACGCTCCTTCCGCTGCCTGCGCTTGTTTTCTGCATGCTCTCGGCGACGAGACTCGAGGTGCTCAGCGCCCTCCCGGATGCACTTCCTCTACTGAGGACGGTCTTTGGCCAGGGAATCCCAGGTGTCGGTGGGGATGTTGCACTTTATCAGGGAGGCTTTGAGAGT
The DNA here is from genome assembly GCF_044704955.1 of Pristiophorus japonicus. Classification (NCBI taxonomy): domain Eukaryota; kingdom Metazoa; phylum Chordata; class Chondrichthyes; family Pristiophoridae; genus Pristiophorus; species Pristiophorus japonicus. The sequence goes on from NC_091977.1 coordinate 537,015,420, forward strand.
GTCACAACAACAACTTGCACTTATATAGTGCCTTTAGTTTAATAAAACATCCCAAGGCATATCACGGGAATGTTATCAAAGAAAATTTGAAACCCTGCGACATAAGGAGATAGCACAGAAAGTTGTTGAGGCCAGTTCATTCGATATATACAAAAGGGAGTTAGATGTGGCCCTTATGGCTAAAGGAATCAAGGGGTATGGAGAGAAAGCAGGAATGGGGTACTGAGGTGCATGATCAGCCATGATCATGTTGAATGGTGGTGCAGGCTCGAAGGGCCGAATGGCCTACTCCTGCACCTATTTTCTATGTTTCTATATTAGGAAGGTGACCAAAATCCTGGTCAAAGAGTTCATTTTTAAAGGAGAGTAAAGGAGGAAAGAGAGGTGGAGAAGTGGAGAGGTTTCGGGTGGGACTTCCAGAGCTTGGGGCCCAGGCTGTCAATGGTGGAGCGATTAAAATTGGGGATGTTCAAGGGGCCAGAGTTGGAGGAGCGCAGAGATCGCGGAGGATTGTCGAGCTGGAGTAGGTCACAGAGCTCGGGAGAGGTCTCGAGCTGGAGGAGGTTACAGAGATAGGGAAGGACGAAAAAACAAGGATTAGAATTTTGAAATCGCGGCATTTCCGGACCGGGAGCCAATGTAGGACAGAGAGCAGAGGGGGCGATGGGTGAGCGGGACTTGGTGCGAGTTAGGACATGGGCAGCCGAGTTTTGCATGAGCTAAAGTTTACAATGCAATGCAGAGAGAGTGCATTACAAATCTTATTTTTAGGCAGTCCCTCGTGTCGAGGATGACTTGCTTCCACCAAAAAGGGATGAGTTCACGGGTGTTTCAATGAAGGACCCAATATTCCAGCTCCCGAACTACACGTTGAAGGGTGGAAGATGCCTGTGCGTGGATTTTTTTAACGTGGAGTGGCCGTTGCACACCAGCCACCACACGGGCTTGACAGAGCCAGGTCTTGGTCCAGTGGCAAGGGTTAACCAGGACGTCTGGAGACCTGCTTTGCTGCATGGAGCTAGTACGCACACATATCGCAGTGTGGGCTGGTCCCGTGCTGCCCCTGGCCTTTTCTGGGCCCCGATCTCTCGCCTTTCCTGCGCCCCGACCTCGCCGCTCCTGCTGTACCTGCCCACGCTCCAATCACCGACCTGGGTTATGGTGCCGTCCAATTCAGTCGCCCTCTTCACAGCCGTTGCCCTCTCGGACTGGCTCGTGCTGTACCTTGAAGATGGTATATGCTCCTTTTGTGGTCCCGACCTGCGAGGAACCATCTGCAGCATTCTAGATACTGCACCACGCAATATGGGAGAAAATTATTGATCCTAATGTCTCATCAGGGCCCCATATAACTTCAATTATAATAGTGCCCTGGTGAGACCACACCTGGAGTATTGTGTACAGTTTTGGTCTCCTTACCTAAGGAAGGATATACTTGCCAAGAGGGAGTGCAATGAAGATTCACAAGACTGATTCCTGGGATGAAAGATTGTCCTATGAGGAGAGATTGAGTAGATTAGGCCTATATTCTCAAGAGTTTAGAAGAATGAGAGGTGATCTCATTGAAACATACAAAATTCTTACAGGGCTTGACAGGGTAGATGTGAGAGGTTGTGTCCCACTGGCTGGAGAGTCTCGAACCAGGGGTCACAGTCTCAGAAAAGGGGTCGGCCATTTAGGACTGAGATGAGGAGAAATTTCTTCACTCGGAGGGTGGTGAATCTTTAGAATTCAAGGCTGAGATCTAGATTTTTGGATATTAAGGGAGTCAAGGGATATGGGGATAGTGCAGGAAAGTGGAGTTGAGGTAGAAGATCAGCCATGATCGTATTAAATGGCGGAGCAGGCTTGGGGGGGCTGAATGGCCTACTGCTGCTCCTCATTCTTATGTTCTTATGTTGCCAAAGCAAGCGCTCTACTCCGAGCTCCGACACGGCAAGCGAGCCCCAGCTGGGCAGAGGAAACGTTTCAAGGACACCCTCAAAGCCTCCCTGATAAAATGCAACATCCCCACCGACACCTGGGAGTCCCTGACCGCTCAAAGTGGAGGAGGAGTATCCTAAGGAAGGATATACTCGCTTTGGAGCGGGTACAGAGACGATTCACTAGGCTGATTCCGGAGATGAGGGGGTTACCTTATGATGATAGATTGAGTAGACTGGGTCTTTACTCGTTGGAGTTCAGAAGGATGAGGGGTGATCTTATAGAAACATTTAAAATAATGAAAGGGATAGACAAGATAGAGGCAGAGAGGTTGTTTCCACTGGTCGGGGAGACTAGAACTAGGGGGCACAGCCTCAAAATACGGGGGAGCCAATTTAAAACCGAGTTGAGAAGGAATTTCTTCTCCCAGAGGGTTGTGAATCTGTGGAATTCTCTGCCCAAGGAAGCAGTTGAGGCTAGCTCATTGAATGTATTCAAATCACAGATCGATAAATTTTTAACCAATAAGGGAATTAAGGGTTATGGGGAGCGGGTGGGAAAGTGGAGCTGAGTCCACGGCCAGATCAGCCATGATCTTTTTGAATGGCGGAGCAGGCTCGAGGGGCTAGATGGCCTACTCCTGTTCCTAATTCTTATGTTCTTATGTTCTTACGGGAGGGCGCTGAACACCTCGAATCTCTTCGCCGGGTGCATGCAGAAAACAAGCGCAGGAGGAAGGAGATGAGGAGAACCCAGGCACCCCACCCACCCGTCTCTCCAACCACCATCTGCCCCACCTGTGACAGAGACTGTAGGTCCCGCATTGGAGTCTTCAGTCACCTGAGAACTCATATTAGAAAAACAGAAACATAGAAACATAGAAAATAGATTCAGGAGTAGACCATTCAGTCCTTCAAGCCTGCACTACCATTCAATATGATCATGGCTGATCATGCAACTTCAGTACCCCGTTCCTGCTTTCTCTCCATGCCCCCTGATCCCTTTAGCCGTAAGGGCCACATCTAACTCCCTTTTGAAAAAATCTAATGAACTGGCCTCAACAACTTTCTGTGGTGGAGAATTGCATAGGTTCACAACTCTCTGAGTGAAGAAGTTTCTCCTCATCTCTCTCATGTATATAACCTTTATGTAACAACACTGCAATACTGTATATACGTAAGAAATGCACACGTTAACTACAGGGGGTGAACCTGTGGGAGACACTCCTCACCTGGTCACCCAGGTATATAAAGGGAGGTCCCATGCAGGGTCATCACTTCTGGGTCCTGTGAATGAAGGTTCAGGTCGTGGAGTGACCTTGTCCATAGAATGTACCTCGTGTGGATTTGTGGCATTGTGTAAGGACTTTACAATCTCAGTCCTAAATGGCTTACCCCTTACCCTTAGACTGTGACCCATGGTTCTGGACTTCCCCAACATCGGGAACATTCTTCCTGCATCTAACCTGTCCAGTCCCGCCATTTCTTTGTTCCCCATTATAAATTCTCCTGATTCTGACTGTAAGGGACCCACATTTGTCTTCACTAATCTTTTTCTCTTCACGTATCTGTAGAAGCAAGTCATCCTCGACTCCGAGGAACTGCCGAAGAAGAAGAAGATATGATTGTGGCACGCATATTCGCCATATTATATTGTAAAGCAGGTTAGAATTTACATTTACTGCCAAGTTAAAGCTTCATTGGAATATATAAGCTTGCATTGGTAGTAACCCAAATGCCTCAAGTGACATTTTCCACTTGCTGGAAAATCAGCATAAACACATCTGACAGTCTGAATGCCTGCTCTACAGTGGCTAATGTTATTACTACACGCAAGGTCTGAGGGATTCTGTGTATGTCAGCAAGATGCTCATTCACTAACTGCTGGAGCCACAGTCACAGTCATTACACTATAGATTGTGCAACAAAATGTTGCATTAGAAAAATTCCATCGTCCCGTGGTCTGCGCTTGTACAATGAAAGCCAATTATTATTCCCAATTTTGCATCACATTCAATATTTATATCTGAGATGCCTGCTCTTGTTGATAGGAGGCTCCCGAGAGATGGGAAGTGGTCCACGGTGACCAATTGAGGCCAATTCACTAAATATATTCAAAAAGGAGTTAGATGTAGTCCTTACTACTAGGGGGATCAAAGAGTATGGCGAGAAAGTAGGAATGGGGTACTGAAGTTGCATGTTTAGCCATGAACTCATTGAATGGCGGTGCAGGCTCGAAGGGCCGAATGGCCTACTCCTGCCCCTATTTTCTATGTTTCTATGTGTCCCAGGCTGCGACGTGGATATTGATGACTGGGGGACAGTGCTGTGCGATGAGGACAGGCTGGTGGAGGACCTTTGTCTTACGGATGTTTAGCGTAAGGCCCATGCTTTCGTACACCTCAGTAAATACGTCGACTATGTCCTGGAGTTCAGCCTCTGTATGTGCACAGACGCAGGCGTTGTCCGATGTACTGTAGCTCGACGACAGAGGTTGGAGTGGTCTTGGACCTGGCCTGGAGATGGCGCAAGTTGAACAGGTTCCCACTGGTTCTGTCGTTTAGTTCCACTCCAGCAGGGAGCTTGTTGACTGTGAGGTGGAGCATGGCAGCGAGGAAGATTGAGAAGAGGGTTGGGGCGATGATGCAGCCCTGTTTGACCCCGGTCCGGACGTGGATTGGATCTGTGATGGATCCGTTGGTATGGATCACGGCCTACATGTCGTTTTGGAGCAGGCAGAGGGTGGGGACGAACTTTTGGGGGCATCCAAAACGGAGGAGGACGCTCCATAGACCCTCGTGGTTGACAGTGTCAAAGGCCTTTGTTAGGTCGAAGAAAGCCACGTATAAGGGCTGGCGCTGCTCCCTGTATTTTTCCTGTAGCTATCGCGCTGTAAAAATCATGTCCGTTGTGCCCCGAAAGGGACAAAACCTGCACTGTGACTCCGGGAGGAGCTCCTCGGCCACAGGGAGAAGACCCCACTGACACCTGGGAGTTCCTGGCCAAAGACCGCCCTAAGTGGAGGAAGAGCATCCGGGAGGGCGCTGAGCACCTCGAGTCTCAATGCTGAGAGCATGCAGAAAGCAAGCGGAAAGAGCCTGCGGCAAACCAGACTCCCCACCCCTTTCCTCAACAACTATCTGTCCCACCTGTGACAGGGTCTGTGGCTCTCGTATTGGACTGTTCAGCCACCAAAGAACTCTCTTCAGGAGTGGAAGCAAGTCTTCCTCGATTCAGAGGGACTGCCTATGATGATGATGATATCTGAGATGAGAACTGAAGTTATGTTGTCAAGTGTTCGTCCATGGGTTACACCAGGGGCTGATCCTGTTTTTTGGGGATTGATGCGTCAGCTGTGGCTCAGCGGGTAGCACACTCGCCTCTTGAGTCAAAAGGTTATGGGTTCAACTCCCCACTCCAAAAACTTGAGCACATCATCTAGGCTGAATGGCCTCCTCCTGTTCATATGAACCAGATTGTTCACAAACTCGGTGTCATATTTGACCCTGAAATGAGCTTTTGATCCCATATCCACAGCATAGAAACATGGAAATTTACAGCGCAGAAGGAGGCCATTTCGGCCCGTCGTGTCCGCGCCGGCCGACAAAGAGCCGCACGGCCCTCGGTCAGCAGCCCTGAAGGTTACATATAAACCTATGGACAATGACGGAAAGGTAAAGAGCACCCAGCCCAACCAGTCCGCCCCACACAACTGTGACACCCCTTACACTGAAACATTCTACACTCCACCCCAACCGGAGCCATGAGATCTCCTGGGAGAGGCAAAAACCAGATAAAAACCCAGCCTAATTAGGGAAGAAAATCTGGGAAAATTCCTCTCTGACCCATCCAGGTGATCGAAACAGGTCCAGGTGATCACCCTGGCCGTATTCGATTCCCTGCAGTACTTACCATCGTATCTGCACCAGCCAACAAGAGGTTATCCAGGCTAATCCCAATGACCAGCTCTAGGTCTGTAACCCTGCAGGTTACGGCACTTCAAGTGCCCATCCAAGCACCTTTCAAATGTGGTGAGGGTTTCTGCCTCTACCACCCTTCCAGGCAGCGAGTTCCAGATCTCCACAACGCTCTGCATGAAGAATCATCCCCTCAAATCCCTTCTGAACCTTCCACCAACCACCTTAAAACTATGCCCCCTCGTAATAGACCCCTCTACCAATGGAAATAGACCCTTACTATCCACTATATCCAGGGCCCTCAAAATTTTGTACACCTCAATGAGGTCTCCTCTCAATCTCCTCTGTTCAATGAGAACAAACCCAGCCTATCCAATCTGTCCTCATAACTAAGATTCTCCATTCCAGGCAGCATCCTAATAAATCTCCTCTACACCCTCTCTAGTGCAATCACGTCCTTCCTATAATACGGCGACCAGAACTGCATGTGGTACTCCAACTGTGGCCTAACCAGTGTATTATACAATGTAAGCATAACCTCCCTGCTCTTGTATTCTATGCCTCAGCTAATAAAGGCAAGCATTCCATATGCCTTCTTAACCACCTTATCCACCTGGCCTGCTACTTTCAGGGATCTGTGGACAAGCACTCCAAGGTCCCTTTGTTCATCTACACTATTAAGTGGCCTACCGCTTAATGTATATACCCTTTCCTTACTGGCCCTCTCCAAGTGCATTATGTCACTCTTCTCCGAATTTGCCACTGCTCTGCCCACCTGACCAGTAGATTGATATCCTCCTGCAGCCCATGACTTTCCTCTTCATTATCAACCACACAGATAATGTTAGTATCATCTGCAAACTTTTTAATCATACTCCCCATATTTAAATCTAAATCATTGATATATACCACAAAAAGCAAGGGACCCAGTACTGAGCCCTGCAGAACCCCACTGGAAACATCCTTCCAGTCACAAAGACATCCATCAACCATTACCCTTTGCTGCCTACCTCTAAGCCAATTTTTGATCCAACTTGCCACTTTGCTCTGGATCCCATGGTTTTTTACCTTCGTGACCAGTCTACCATGTGGGACCTTAACAAAAGCTTTGCTAAAGTCCATATACACTACATCGTATGCACTACACTCATCAACTCTCTTGGTTACCTCCTCGAAAAGGTTAGTCAAACATGATCTTCCCTTAAGAAATCCGTGCTGAGAGTCTGTAATTAATCCTTGCTTTTCGAAATGTAGATTTATCCTGTCCTTCAGGATTTTTTCCAATAACACACACCCAAAGGATCAACGACACCACCCCGGACCGGGAAATCGAACTCATCATGCCCAACAGCCCAGCAAGGCCAGGCTCACCCAGCAGCCCTGCAGGGCCAACAACACGCCAGCCCAGCGAGGGCACAGCCAACACAACAGAACAGACATTTGTACCGAGGCGGTCCACCAGGAAAAGAAAGGCTCCCGACTGCCTCACCTTGTAAATAGTTTTCACTTTGACTTTGTGGGGGGGAGTGATGTTGTGTATCTGTAAAGCATGCACTCCCATGTTCCGCCACCAGGGAGTGCATCCCCTGAAATCCCAAGGGATCCCAGCATCGCTTGGGAGCACTGTATATAAGCCGGCCCCTAAGGCCTGTTCCTCACTCTGGAGTGTCTTAATAAAGACTGAGGTCACTGTTACTGTAACCTCCCTGTGTGCAGTCTCATCTGTGTTCGGAACACAATAACTGGCGACGAGTATACGAATCCAACGCAAAGATGCAGCAAACTGTGGGCATTCTGGAGAAGTTCTCGGAGGGTGAGGACTGGGAAGCCTATGTCGAATCGCTAGACCAGTACTTTGTAGCCAACGAGCTGGACGGAGAAGGAAGCGCTGCAAAAAGGAGAGTGGTCCTCCTCACGGTCTGCGGGGCACCGACCTACAGCCTCATGAAGAATCTTCTGGCTCTGGTGAAACCCACAGATAAGTCGTATGAGGAGCTGTGTACACTGGTTCGGGAGCATCTTAACCCGAGGGAGAGCGTGCTGATGGCGAGGTATTGGTTCTACACGTGCCAGCGATCTGAAGGTCAGGAAGTGGCGAGCTACGTCGCCGAGCTAAGGCGACTTGCAGGACAATGTGAGTTTGATGGCTACCTGGAACAAATGCTCAGAGACTTTTTTGTACTGGGCATTGGCCACGAGACCATCCGACGAACACTTTTGACTGTAGAGACACCGACCCTCAGTAAGGCAATTAGAAACATAGAAACATAGAAAATAGGTGCAGGAGCAGGCCATTCAGCCCTTCGAGCCTGCACCACAATTCAATGAGTTCATGGCTGAACATGCAACTTCAGTACCCCATTCCTAATTTCTCGCCATACCCCTTGATCCCCCTAGTAGTAAGGACTATATCTAACTCCTTCTTGAATATATTCAGTGAATTGGCCTCAACAACTTTCTGTGGTAGAGAATTCCACAGGTTCACCGCTCTCTGGATGAAGAAGTTTCTCCTCATCTCGGTCCTAAATGGCTTACCCCTTATCCTTAGACTGTGACCCCTGGTTCTGGACTTCCCCAACATTGGGAACATTCTTCCTGCATCTAACCTGTCTAAACCCGTCAGAATTTTAAATGTTTCTATGAGATCCCCTCTCATTCTTCTGAACTCCAGTGAATACAAGCGCAGTTGATCCAGTCTTTCTTGATATGTCAGTCCCGCCATCCTGGTGAACCTTCACTGCACTCCCTCAATAGCAAGAACGTCCTTCCTCAAGTTAGGAGACCAAAACTGTACACAATACTCCAGGTGTGGCCTCACCAAGGCCCTGTACAACTGTAGTAACACCTCCCTGCCCCTGTACTCAAATCTCCTCACTATGAAGGCCAGCATGCCATTTGCTTTCTTAACCGCCTGCTGTACCTGCATGCCAACCTTCAATGACTGATGTACCATGACACCCAGGTCTCGTTGCACCTCCCCTTTTCCTAATCTGTCACCATTCAGATAATAGTCTGTCTCTCTGTTTTAGCACCAAAGTGGATAACCTCACATTTATCCACATTATACTTCATCTGCCATGCATTTGCCCACTCATCTAACCTATCTAAGTCACTCTGCAGCCTCATAGCATCCTCCTCGCAGCTCACACTGCCACCCAACTTAGTGTCATCCGCAAATTTGAAGATACTACATTTAATCCCCTCGTCTAAATCATTGCGATAGCACAGGTGTTTATGTCCACCAGTGATAACACCAAACAAATCTCTCAGCACACAAGTGCTAGCAATGTTCATAAATTAACTGGAACTGTGTTTGGCATGAGTGGTACCTCACATGATGAGGGACAGAGTGGAAATCGAGCTGGACAGGCTGCAACGCGAGGGCATCATCTCCCCAGTGGAATTCAGCGAGTTGGTCAGCCCGATTGTTCCAGTACTCAAAAGTGATGGCACGGTCAGGATTTGCAGCGATTATAAAGTAACTATTAATCGTTTCTCGCTACAGGACTAATACCCGCTACCTAAGGCAGACGACCTATTTGCGACGCTGGCAGGAGGCAAGACGTTCACCAAGCTCAACCTGACTTCGGCCTACATGACGCAGGAGCTGGAGGAGTCTTCGAAGGGCCTCACCTGCATCAACACGCACAAGGGACTGTTCATCTACAACAGATGCCCGTTTGGAATTCGGTCGGCTGCAGCGATCTTCCAGAGAAACATGGAGAGCCTACTCAAGTCAGTACCACACAGGGTGATCTTTCAGGACGACATATCGGTCACGGGTCGGGACACCGTCGGGCACCTACAAAACCTGGAGGAGGTCCTCCAGCGACTGGATCACATAGTGCTGCGGCTGAAGAGGTCGAAATGCATCTTCATGGTAACAGAAGTGGAGTTTTTTGGGGAGAAACATCTCGGCGGACGGCATTTGGCCCACAGACGCCAAGACGAAGGCTATCAGGAATGCGCCCAGGCCACAGAACATCACGGAGCTGCGGTCGTTCCTGGGACTCCTCAACTATTTTGGTAACTTCCTACCGGGGTTAAGCACCCTCTTAGAGCCCCTACATGTGTTATTGCGTAAAGGTGAGAACTGGGTATGGGGAAAAACCAAGTAATTGCTTTTGAGAAAGCCAGAAACATTTTATGCTCCAACAAGCTGCTTGTATTGTATAACCCGTGTAAAAGACTTGTGCTAGCATGTAATGCTTCATCGTACGGAGTCGGGTGTGTATTACAACAAGCTAATGTTGTGGGGAAGTTGCAACCTGTCGCCTATGCTTCCAGGAGCTTGTCTAAGGCCAAGAGGGCCTACAGCATGATTGAGAAAGAGGCATTAGCGCATGTGTTCGGGGTAAAGAAAATGCATCAGTACCTGTTTGGCCTCAAATTTGAACTGGAAACCGATCACAAGCGCCTCATATCCCTGTTCGCTGAAAACAAGGGGATAAATACTAATGCCTCAGCTCACATACAAAGGTGGGCACTCGCGCTATCAGCATATAACTATACCATCCACCACAGGCCAGGCACCGAGAACTGTGCGGATGCTCTCAGTCGGCTACCATTGCCCACCACGGGGGGTGGAAATGGCGCAGCCTGCAAACTTGTTAATGATCATGGAAGCGTTTAAAAATGATAAATCACCTGTCACGGCCCACCTGATTAGGACTTGGACCAGCCAAGATCCTCTGCTGTCCCTAGTAAAAAACTGTGTACTGCATGGGAGCTGGGCCAGCATTCCCGTTGAAATGCAAAAGCTAATCAAGCCGTTCCAATGGCGAAAGGACGAGCTGTCCATTCAGGCAGACTGCCTGTTGTGGAGTAACCGCGTAGTGCGACCCAAAAAGGGCAGGGAGACGTTCATCTCGGACCTCCACAGCACACACCCAGGTATAGTAATGATGAAAGCGATAGCCAGATCCCACGTGTGGTGGCCCGGTATCGACTCTGACTTAGAGTCCTGTGTACGGCAATGCAGCGTGTGTGCTCAGTTGAGCAACGCGCCCAGAGAGGCACCACTAAGTTTGAGGTCCTGGCCCTCCAGACCATGGTCGAGGATCCATGTCGACTATGCGGGCCAGTTTCTCGGTAAAATGTTCCTGGTGGTGATGGATACTTTTTCAAAATGGATTGAAGGTGAAATAATGTCGGGAAGCACTGCCACCGCCACCATTGAAAGACTGAGGGCCATGTTTGCCACCCACGGCCTGCCTGACATACTGGTCAGTGACAACGGGCCATGTTTCACCAGTGCCGAATTTAAAGAATTCATGACCCGCAATGGGATCAAACATGTCACCTCGGCCTCGATTGAACCAGCCTCCAATGGGCAGGCAGAGCGGGCAGTACAAACAATCAAACAGAGCCTTAAACAAGTCACAGAAGGCTCACTCCAAACCCGCCTGTCCTGAGTACTGCTCAGCTACCGCATGAGACCCCACTCGCTCACAGGGGTGCCCCCAGCTGAGCTACTCATGAAAAGGACACTTAAAACCAGACTCTCGCTGGTTCACCCCAACCTGCATGATCAGGTAGAGAGCAGGCGGCAGCAACAAAATGTAAACGATGATCGCGCCACTGTGTCATGGGAAATTGATCTGAATGACCCTGTGTATGTGCTAAACTATGGACATGGTCCCAATTGGATCACGGGCACGGTGATAGCTAAAGAATGGAGTAGGGTGTTTGTAGTTAAACTAGACAATGGACAAATTTGCAGAAAGCACCTGGACCAAATGAGGCTGTGGTTCACAGACTGCCCTGAACAACCCACAGCAGACACCACCTTTTTCGAGGCCACAACACACACCCAAAGGATCAACAACACCACCCCGGACCCGGAAATCAAACTCATCACGCCCAAAAGCCCAGCAAGGCCAGGCTCCCCCAGCAGCCCTGCAGGGCCAACAACACGCCAGCCCAGCGAAGACACAGCCAACACAACAGAACAGACATTTGTACCGAGGCGGTCCACCAGGGAAAGAAAGGCCCCCGACCGCCTCACCTTGTAAATAGTTTTCACTTTGACTTTGAGGAGGGGAGTGATGTTGTGTATCTGTAAAGCATGCACTCCCATGTTCCGCCACCAGGGAGTGCATTCCCTGAAGTCCCAAGGGATCCCAACCCCCTTGGGAGCACTGTATATAAGCCGGCCCCTAAGGCCTGTTCCTCACTCTGGAGTGTCTTAATAAAGACTGAGGTCACTGTTACTTTAACCTCCCTGTGTGCAGTCTCATCTGTGTTAGGAACACAATAGTCTCTAATAGGCCCTACACATTCTTTAGTTATCTCCTTGCTTTTAATATATTTATGGAACTATTGTGTCTGTAAACACTCTGGTAATGACTCCACAAGGTAAGGTATTACACTTGAACTGTTGTGGCCTCAGTCCATTTATTGCAGCTCCTGAATGAGGTTACAGTAAGGTGAGCTCCCTTTTATTGGTTACCTGCGGTGTGCAGGTGACCCCTAGGTCTCCACCAGTTGCACCCTCTGGTGGTACAGGCATAGTGTATACAGTGTAAAGATACAGTCATTGGTCTTATGTAACTGTACATTGAGTGTACAGGGTATATACATACACAACAGAAACATCTTTGGGTTTTCCTTGATTTTTCTTTGCCAATAATTTTTCATGCTCTCACTTTGCATTCCTAATATCCTTTTTAATTTCACCTCTGAACTTTCTATATTCCTCCAAAGATTCTACACTATTTAGCCGTCAGTATATGACATAAGCTTCTCTTTTTTTCTTTATTCATCCCTCTAAGTCCCTAGACATGCAGGGTACTCTCGAATTGTTATTCCCACCCTTTTTCTTTAAGGGCACATACTTGGCCTGAGCCTTCCGGATCTCCTCTTTGAATGCTTCCCGCTGATCCGACACTAATTTACCTTGAAGTCATCATCGTAGGTGGTCCCTCGAAATCGAGGAAGACTTGCTTCCATTCTAAAGTGAGTTCTCAGGTGACTGAACAGTCCAATACGAGAGTTACAGTTTCTGTCACAGGTGGGACAGACAGTGGTTGGAGGAAAGGGTGGGTGGGGAGTCTGGTTTGCCGCACACTCCTTCCACTGCCTGCGCTTGGATTTCTGCATGCTCTCGGCGATGAGACTCGAGGTGCTCAGCGCCCTCCCGGATGCTCTTCCTTTACTTAAGGCGGTCTTTGGCCAGGGACTCCCAGGTGTCGGTGGGGATGTTGCACTTTATCAGGGAGGCTTTGGGGGTGTCCTTGAAATATTTCCTCTTCCCACCTTTGGCTCGTTTGCCGTGAAGGAGTTCCGAGTAGAGCGCTTGCTTTGGGAGTCTCATGTCAGGCATGCGAACAATGTGGCCCGCCCAACGGAGCTGGTCGTGTGTGGTCAGTGCTTCGATGCTGAGGAAGTTGGCCTGAATGAGGACACTAACTTTGGTGCATCTGTCCCCCCAGAGGATTTGCAGGATCTTGCGGAGACATCGTTGGTGGCTATTTACAGTCCACTGTGGCCAAATCACTTTTCAACTTAGCAAAGTTAGCTTTTCCCAAATTTGGGGCTTTTATTTCTGGTCTATCCTTGTCCTTATCCAAATCTACCTTGAATCTGATAAAGTGCGACATCCCCACTGACACCTGGGAGTCTTTGGCCAAACACCGCCCTAAGTGGAGGAAGTGCATCCGGGAGGGCGCTGAGCACCTCGAGTCTCGTCGCTGAGAGCATGCAGAAAGCAAGCGCAGGCAGCGGAAGGAGCGTGCGGCAAACCAGTCCCACCCACTCTTTCCCTCAACCACTGTCTGTCCCACCTGTGACAGAATCTGTGGCTCTCAGCCATCAAAGAACTCACTTCAGGAGTGGAAGCAAGTCTTCCTCGATTCCAAGGGACTGCCTGTGATGATGATGGAATCTGATTGAATTATGGTCACTGGCACCCAAGTGCTCCCCCACGAATACCCCTTCCACCTGCTCAGCTTCATTCCCCAAAACTAAATCCAGAACCGCCCCCTCTTGTGTTGGGGTTGTTGCATACTGACTAAAAAAGTTCCTCTATACCCTTCACATTGTATTTGCCCCAATCAATATTTGGATAGTTGAAATCACCGACTATTACTGCCCTATGGCTTTTGGACTTCACAGAAATGTGTCTAAATATTTGCTCTTCTATCTCCCTCCCACTGTTTGGGGGTCTATAATACACACCCAGTAGAGTGATCGCCCCTTTTTTATTTTTCAGCTCGACTCATATGGCCTCATTTGATGATCCCTCCAACATATCATTCCTCCTCACCGCTGTAATAGTTTCTTTAATCAATACCGTGATGTCCCCCCAACCCCCACTTTTTACCCCCGTCTCGATCTTGTCTAAAAATCCTCGCATCACTAAGACCGCTTATTTCCACCTTCGCCCGTCTCTGCCTTTGACTCAGCTCATCCGCTGCTGAAGTCCTCATCCATGCCTTTGTTACATCTAAACTTGACTATTCCAACACAATCCTGGCTGGCCTCCCACATTCTACCCTAAGTAAACTCATCGTCACCGTCATAGGCAGTCCCTCGAAATCGAGGAAGACTTGCTTCCACTCTAAAAGTGAGTTTTCAGGTGACTGAACAATCCAATATGGGAATTACAGTCTCTGTCACAGGTGGGACAGACAGTGGTTGAGGGAAAGGGTGGGTGGGGAGTCTGGTTTGCCGCACGCTCCTTCCGCTGCCTGCGCTTGCTTTCTGCATGCTCTCGGCAACGGGTCTCGAGATGCTCAGCGCCCTCCCGGATGCTCTTCCTCCACTTAGGGCGGTCTTTGGCCCAGGGACTCCCAGGTGTCAGTGGGGATGTTGTACTTCATCAGGGAGGCTTTGAGGGTGTCCCTTGAAACATTTCCTCTGCCCACCTGGGGCTCGCTTGCCGTGACGGAGCTCCGAGTAGAGCGCTTGCTTTGGGAGTCTTGTGTCGGGCATGCGGACAATGTGGCCCGCCCAACGGACCTTTGAAACTGTTAACCGCGAGAGACTATGGAGCGTTCTCCTCCGTTACGGCTGCCCCCAAAAGTTTGTCGCCATCTTCCACCTGCTCCACGACGACATGCAAATCGTGATCCTGACCAACGGATTCATCACAGACCCAATTCATATCTGGACCAGGGTCAAACAGGACTGCGCCATCGCACCAACCCTCTTTCTCGATCTTCCTTGCTGCAATGCTACATAAAATTGAGGTGATTCAAAACTTGGCTGTCCGTGTCCTAACTCGCACCAAGTCCCGCTCACCCATCACCCGCTGTGCTCGCTGACCTACATTGGCTCCCAGTTAAGCAACGCCTCAATTTCAAAATTCTCATCCTTGTTTACAAATGCCTCTATGGCCTCGCCCCCTCCCTATCTTTGTAATCTCCTCCAGCCCCACAACCCCCCCAAGATGTCTGCTCTCCTCAAATCCTGCCCTTTTGAGCATCCCTGATTATAATCGCTCATCCATCAGTGGCCGTACCTTCTGTTGCCTGGGCCCAAAGCTCGGGAACTCCCTCCCTAAACCTCTCCACCTCTCTAGCTCTCTTTCCTCCTTCAAGATGCTCCTTAAAACATACCTCTCTGACCAAGCTTTTGGTCACCTGCGCTAATTTCTAGTTATGTGGCTGTGTGTCAAATTCTTTATCTCATAACACTCCTGTGAAGCGCCTTGGGATGTTTCATTACATTAAAGGCGCCATATAAATACACGTTGTTGTTGTTGGAACTACAGTTCCCTGGCCAAAGACCGCACTAAGTGGAGGAAGTGTCATGTATTCAACTATCATTGTAACCCATGTATAAGCTGACCTAAGTTGTACACCTTGAGAACACTGACCACAAAGGGGCGAACTTGTGGGAGACACTCCTAACCTGGACTTTCCGGTATAAAAGGGGAAGCTCCACCCACCTTCAGTCTCTTGAGGTCTTGGCAATAAAGGACAGGTCACAGAGTGACCTTCTCTCAAGTATGGGCCTTGTGTGCATTTATACTGTATAGTAAGGACATATTAGGAAGAGCATCCGGGAGGGCGCTGAGCACCTCGAGTCTCGTCGCCAAGAGCATGCAGAAAGCAAGCGCAGGCAGCGGAAGGAGCGTGCAGCAAACCAGTCCCACCCTCCCTTTCCCTCAACCACTGTCTGTCCCACCTGTGACAGAGACTGTAATTCCTGTATTGGACTGTTCAGCCACCTGAGAACTCACTTTTAGAGTGGAAGCAAGTCTTCCTCGATTCCGAGGGACTGCCTATGATGAACTACAGTTAGGAGAGCGAGATTTTTCACCACTGCCAGTTAGTCCCGTCCCTCTTTATTTTAAACACGTTAGAGACCGGGAACAAATGGGAATAGTTTCCGACTGACGTGTGGGAAATATCAAAACTCATACTTAGGCACTTGCGGAATGACATCGTTGTTGGGCACGCCATTGCTGTTTGCTGACGTCGACAGGCCATTGCCAAATTACTCCCTTTGTGCCAGCATTTCACGGCAGCACTGACCGTCACTGAGACCTTCTGGGTGGCGTTAATAGTAATTGGAATAAAATACTTTGTTCTGTATGTGTCAGCTGTGGCTCAGTGGGCAGCACCCTCACCTCTGGGTCAGAAGGTTGTGGGTTCAAGTCCCACTCCAGGGACTTGAGCACAAAAATCTAGGCCGTCACTCAAGTGGAGTGCTGAAGGAGTGCTGCACTGTCGGAGGTGTCGTCTTTCGGATGAGATGTTAAACGGAGGCCCCATCTGCCCTCTCAGGTCGATGTAAAAGATCCCACGGCACCATTTCGAAGAAGAGCAGGGCAGTTATCCCCGGTGTCCTGGACAATATTTATCCCTCAATCAACATCACTAAAACAGATTATCTGCTCATTATCACATTGCTGTTTGTGGGAGCTTGCTGTGTGCAAGTTGGCTGCCGCGATTCCCACATTCCAACAGTGACCACACCCCAAAAGTACTTCATTGGCTTTGGGACATCTGGTGGTTGTGATAGAATCATAGAAATTTACAGCACGGACGAGGGTTTCTGCCTCTACCACCCTTTCAGGCAGTGAGTTCCAGACCCCCCCACCACCCTCTGGGTGAAGAAATTTCCCCTCATATCTCCTCTAAACCTCCCCCCAATTACTTAAAATCTATGCCCCCCTGGTTGTTGACCCCACTGCCAAGGGAAACAGGTCTTTCCTATCCAGGCCCCTCATAATTTTATACACCTCAATCAGGTCTCCCCTCAGCCTCCTCTGTTCCAAAGAAAACAGACCCAGCATCTCCAATCTTTCCTCATAGCCAGAATTCTCCAGTCCAGGTAACATTTTTGGAAATCTCCTCTGCACCCTTTCCAGTGCAATCACATTTTTCCTGCAAAGTGGTGACCAGAACTGCACGCAGTACTCCAGCTGTGGCCTAACCAGTGTTTTATACAGTTCAAGCATAACCTCTTGTATTCCATGACTTGACTAATAAAGGCAAGTATTCCATATGCCTTCTTAACCATCTTATCTACCTGGCCTGCTACCTTCAGGGATCTGTGGACCTGTACTCCGAGGTTCCTTTGTTCCTCTACACTTTTCAGTGTCCTATCATTTAATGTGTATTCCCTTCACTTGTTAGACCTCCCCAAATGCATTACCTCACACTTAATCGAAAAGGCGCTATATAAGTCCAAGTCTTTCTTTTCTTTCCTTATGTGTATAAAATTACAAGGGGCCTAGATAGAAGGGATAGGAAGGACCTATTTCCCGTAGTTGGGAAGTCAACAACCATGGATTTAAAGTAACTGCAGAAGGATTAGAGGGGAGTTGAGGAGAACTTTGTTCACCCAGAGGGTGGTGGGGGTCTGGAACTCACTGCCTGAAAGGGTGGTAGAGGCAGAAACCCTCACCACATTTAAAAAGTACTTGGATGTGCACCTGAAGTGCTGTAACCTGCAGGGCTACGGACCTAGAGCTGGAAAGTGGGATTAGGCTGGGTAGCCTCTTAGTCGGCCAGCACAGACACGATGGGCCGAACCGATTCCATGACTCCACTTCTTCCAGTACATTTACTCTTCCTGCCCATTTAAAACTGAGATGAGGAGGAATTTCTTCTCTCAGAGGGTTGTAAATCTGTGGAATTCGTTGCCTCAGAGAGCTGTGGAAGCCGGGACATTGAATAAATTTAAGACAGAGATAGACAGTTTCCTAACCGATAAGGGAATAAGGGATTATGGGGAGCGGGCAGGGAAGTGGACCTGAGTCCATGATCGGATCAGCCATGATCGTATTAAATGGCGGAGCAGGCTCGAGGGGCCGTATGGCCGACTCCTGCTCCTATCTCTTATGTTCTTATGCTATTCTGCTTAGCAATCTCACACTTTTTAATTGTACCACTCATGTGTAGTTTGCTAAAACACGCATGCACTTTGCTATGTGATAGCAGCCTGCAAGTGTATAAGTAACTTATGATATTTACCACAGAGACTTAAGAGTATGAGCTGTTTGCCTACATTTTTATTACAATTATAATACATTCCATCACAGGAACAGCTGTGAATCTGGGAGCTATTTTCACTGTTGTTAATTTTTTTATAATTTTAACGACCTCTAAATTCCCCTAAAGCAGATGTAGACGATGCAAGTGCATTTTACTCTCCTCCGACTCCAACTCATTATTCCACACTCGACCAGCTCCGCTGGGCAGGCCACATGCCCGACACAAGACTCCCAAAGCAAGCGCTCTACTCGGAACTCCTACACGGCAAGCGAGCCCCAGGTGGGCAGAGGAAACGTTTCAGGGACACCCTCAAAGTCTCCCTGATAAAATGCAACATCCCCACCGACACCGGGGAGTCCCTGACCCAAAGACCGCCCTAAGTGGAGGAAAAGCATCTGGGTGGGCGCTGAGCACCTAGAGTCTCGTCGCCGAGAGCACGGAGAAAGCAAGCGCAGGCAGCGGAAGGAGCGTGCGGCAAACCAGACTCCCCTCCCACCCTTTCCCTCAACCACTGTCTGTCCCACCCGTGACAGAGACTGTAATTCCGGTATTGGACTGTTCAGCCACCTGAGAACTCACTTTTGGAGTGGAAGCAAGTCTTCCTTGATTTCGAGGACTGCCCATGATGATGATTCCAAACATGCAACTTATCATCTTAGTAACAACCCACTTCTGCAACTGCAGATGTAGCGTGAACGCAGAGTTAAATAAAAACAGAAAATGCTGGAAATCTCAGCGGGTCAGGCAACATCTGTGGAGAGAGAAACAGAGTTTCGGGTCTGTGACCCTTCGTCAGAACTGGAAAAGCTTGAGATGTAACAGATTCTTAAGGAAGTGCAGAGGGGCAGGGAAAGGGGGGAGGGGAGACTAGAACAAAAGGGAAGGTCTGTGATAGGGTGGAAGGCAGGAGAGATTACAGAGACAGAAGGGATGGTGGGTAAAAATGAGATGGCAATGGGACAATTTAGGAAACAAAAGATGAGCCTAGACGGGGTGTGAATGGTGGAATCATCACTAGCTGCCATGGGAAAGGGAATAAAAGGGGGGGGTGGTGAACGCAGAGGGGCCAAAATTGCCCCTCCCCGCTCGAAACGGGGCGCCCGCAGCCCGTTTCTAAGCTTTTTACCGCCACGGTGGTTGAGGTTACCTCGTGAGTGAAATTTCGCTCTTTTTTTTCGACTCGGATCCGTGAGTCGGTCTTAATGGGGGGGGGGGGGCGGATACGGGGTGGTGACATCACGAGAGGGGCGGAAGTTGGGGGCGGTGGGGTACGGAGTGGCCGTTGCGATGACATAATCACGGCGCCGCATCACTCAAAGTGGAGAGCCAGCGCCATTGTTAAAGTTCGGTCCACGGGGCCACCCAGGGAGGGTTTTGTCCTGGAACCCAAGAGTTGGGGGGGGGGGTGGTGGGGGTTGTGGGCCAAGCTGTTTGTTGGTGGCCCGGCCGAACCCGGGGGGGGGGGGAGCATAATTGTTGGGCCTGACACGGCAGTCGGCCCGACAAAAAAACCATGGCGGCCGCAGCAGTGCATCCTGCCCCTTTAAACCTCTCGGGACCAACGCGAAAAAGCCTGTTTCGGCACCGCCCAACGGGAGGAAGATTTTCACAGTCAAGTGGTGGGGGGTGGGGGAACATCAGCGGTGCACACGGCGATGACACACTTAGCACGGATCGGCAGCAGTGGAGCAGGTAAGGGCGGGGGGGGGCGCAGGTCACCGCTGGGATAACACGGGAACGGAACTTTGATAATGGCAGCCATTACGCGAAACATTGCGCTCCGCAGTGTGGCCGTGGGTTTCCGGTGTTTACAGGCCCTTTTGGGAAAGGGGCAAATTCGGCCTGAACGTATTTCACACCTTTTCTTTTCCTCCTTCCACCCATCATTTCAAATTAACGAGAGGTGATCGCATTGCAACATGCAGGCAACTCTCGATTATCCGGGTCCCTCGGGGATTGGGCTATGCCGAGTAAACGATTTCTCCGTCAGAGTGATTGACATCGTAAAGTTAAAGCCCGATGCCTTCCCGAGCCGAAATTTAAAATCCCGTTACAACGGTCTCCCGTTGGATCCGTGTGCAGATAATTGCGAGTTTACCTGTATAAGATGCTGAGGGGGCTTGACAGGGTAGATGCCGAGAGGATGTTTCCCCCCCGGGCTGGAGAGTCTAGAACCAGGGGTCACAGTCTCAGGATAAGGGGTCGGCCATTTAGGACTGAGATGAGGAGGAATTTATTCACTGAGAGGGTGGTGAATCTTTGGAATTCTCTGCCCCACAGGGCTGTGGAGGCTCAGCCGTTGAGTATATTCAAGGCCGAGAGCAATAGATTTTTGAACTCAAGGGATATGGTGATCGGGCGGGAAAGTGGAGTTGAGGTCGATGATCAGCCATGATCTTATTGAATGGCGGAGCAGGCTCGAGGGGCCGAATGGCCGACTCCTGCTCCTGTTTCTTGTGTCCATATGCCATTGTGATTTATCATTCCAGTTTCAGGGGCCGATTTTGGTCAAGGCCCCCGCCCACCCAGGTGCCGCCCAAAGTGCCGCCGGTGGCCGCCGAGGTACCGGACGGTACTGTGGGCGGGATATTCACGGCCGAGGTCCCTCGAAGGTCGGCGGGCGGCAAATGGACGACGTACGTCGCCAATCTGGGCGGCAGTGGGCGGGAGGTCTCATTCTCAGCGGCAGAGGCGCTTGTCGCCCAAGTAACACCGAGGATGGAGTCGGGCCCCACGGAGGGTCGGAGACCTGGGAATAAAAATCATCAGGAAAAAAATCAAAAAACTATCGGAAGACCTTCAAGGGACCCCCCGTTCAGGTAAGTCGCTGTGGGAACAAAAATATATATAAAATGTTCACTGACCTTTTTCTCAGGATCCTCAGACTCACCGTCGGGGACAGACCCGCCTCCAGCCAGCGGCCCCGCCCCCGTTCTGCCGCCGACTCCCGCCGACTCCCGCCCGCAGGAATCTGGGAGCTCGGCGGGCGGGAGCTCAGTTGCGCCACTCGGCCGTCCGCTGACATAAGAACATAAGAATTAGGAACAGGAGTAGGCCATCTAGCCCCTCGAGCCTGCTCTGCCATTCAACAAGATCATGGCTGATCTGGCCGTGGACTCAGCTCCACTTACCCGCCCGCTCCCCGTAACCCTTAATTCCCTTATTGGTTTAAAATCTATCTATCTGTGACTTGAATACATTCAATGAGCTAGCCTCAACTGCTTCCTTGGGCAGAGAATTCCACAGATTCACAACCCTCTGGGAGAAGAAATTCCTTCTCAACTCGGTTTTAAATTGGCTCCCCCGTATTTTGAGGCTGTGCCCCCTAGTTCTAGTCTCCCCGACCAGTGGAAACAACCTCTCCGCCTCGATCTTGTCTATCCCTTTCATTATTTTAAATGTTTCTATAAGATCACCCCTCATCCTTCTGAACTCCAACGAGTACGGACATCAGCGGGCGCTTCACGGCGGCTCTCCCCTCCCGCCCGCTCCAGGCCCCCCCGAAAGTGGCACTGGGTGGGTCTTCAGGAGGAATGTCGGGGGCAGTGGGCGGCGAGGTGATCAATTTCAGCCCCTTCACTGAATTTCTATATCCATTTTTTTTAATATTAAGGTGGTTAACTGCAGCACCCTAACCCATCCCACTGTTATTGCATGGTAAATACTGAAACAGGAGTGAGTACAAGGTATGTTACCTGATCTAGGGGTTTGGATGACATGGTATGCCTGAAAATGAGATTGCAACCTTGAAGTCAGTCCCTCCAGGCTACTGATTATCATCCGCAGATTGCAAAATATGCTGCACATCTGTCCGACCCTCTCTTCCTAGTGTTCCCACTGCCCTCCTATTGATCCTGCTGTGCTGTCTGCACGGATTCTGTGGCTCGGTTCGTGGAAACTGAGCGAGGGCTAGTGAGCGCAGACAAAGAAAGTGCGGGGAGAGGGAGAGGGAGAGAGAGAGAGAGTAGTAAGCCACGGGAGAAAACGAGAGTGTGAAAGCGTGGAGTGAAGGAGGGAGAGAAAATTGGTGGAGAGTGAGGGAGGGGTTAGAGAGAGAGAGAGGGAGAGAGGGAGAATGAAATCAAGGAACAGACAGTGGCGAGGGAAATGAGAGAGAGAGATAGAGAGAGCGAAAGAAACAGTGGTGAGGGAAATAAGAGACAGAGAGGAGCGCAGTTAGAAATTCTAGTCAGGACTGATTGAGGGTCAAATGGTCAGATTTCTATCATGACATTTAGAGAATATGTAATGAAGGCCAGCCGGAAAGGAGGTCTGTTCTGTGAATGGGCTAATCATATTAGGGAGCGATTAAGCCAATGGCCACAACTCATTTATGATGACCTTGTTATTCACGAATAATCTCGGCAGCCCACTCAGTTTTTCTCCAGTTTATGCCATATGTTAAAATCATCCTGCTAAAGGACGAGGCACCGAGGGGATGAAGATGGATATATGGCGCGCTATATTCCTTCGTGATTTGGGTTCACTGCAAACTTTTAATTACTCAGTTGCTGTGGGCTGTTGAAATTAGAATGTTTCGACTTTGAACATCGTCTTCAAATGGATTTTTAAAGTACTTTTATCTGCCACCAGCTTCTACCTCGAACTCTTCCTCTTCTGCAAGAGATGGTGCTACGCTCCCCGTAGACACCTGGCACTGCACTCAGGTGACTTTTCCTGTACACCTGTCTAGACATGTCGCCAACAACAACAACAACAACAACTTTACCCTGATCATCATCATCACAGGCAGCCCCTCGGAATCGAGGAAGTCTTGCTTCCACTCTCAAAGTGAGTTCTCAGGTGGCTGAACAGTCCAATACGGGAATTACAGTCTCTGTCACAGGTGGGACAGACAGTGGTTGAGGGAAAGGGTGGGTGGGGAGTCTGGTTTGCCGCACGCTCCTTCCGCTGCCTGCGCTTGCTTTCTGCGCGCTCTCGGCGACGAGACTCGAGGTGCTCAGCGCCCTCCCGGATGCACTTCCTCCACTTAGGGCGGTCTTTGGCCAGGGACTCCCAGGTGTCGGTGGGGATGTTGCACTATATCAGGGAGGCTTTGAGGGTGTCCTTGTAACGTTTCCTCTGCCCACCTTTGGGCTCGCTTGCCGTGTAGGAGTTCCGAGTGGAGCGCTTGCTTTGGGAGTCTCGTGTCGGGCATGCGGACAATGCCGTGTGGAGTCTTTGTGGAGACATAGAAACATAGAAAATAGGTGCAGGAATAGGCTATTCGGCCCTTCTAGCCTGCACCGCCATTCAATGAGTTCATGGCTGAACATGCAACTTCAGTACCCCATTCGATGAGAAGTCCCATCTTCACACTGAGGACACCCTCCATCATGTTGTGTGGCACAACCACCGTGCTAAATGGGATAGATTCAGGACAGATCCAGCAGCTCAAAACTGGGCATCCACGAGGCGCTGTGGGCCATCAGCAGCAGCAGAATTGTATTCCACCACAATCTGTAACCTCATGGCCCGGCATATCCCTCACTCCAACATCACCATCAAGCCAAGGGACCAACCCTGGTACAATGAGGAGTGTAGAAGAGCATGCCGGGAGCAGCACCAGGCGTACCTAAACATGAGTTGCCAACCTGGGGAAGCTGCAACACAGGACTACATGCATGTTAAACAGAGGAAGGAGCTGAGAGAGTGCTGCACTGTCAGAGATGCCATTTTTCGGATGAGACGTTAAACCGAGGCCCCATTTGCTCTCTTGGGTGGAGGTAAAAGATCTCATGGCACTATTTTAACGTTTTAATATGATAGACAGAGCTAAGCGATCCCACAATCAATGAATCCGATTAAAGCTCTGCAGTCCTGCCACATCCAGTCGTGAATGGAGGTGGACCACTAAACAACTAATGATGGCGGAGCCCAACACGCAAGTGCAAAAGACAATGCTGCAACCATCTTCAGCCAGAAGTGCTGAGTGGATGAACCATATCGGCCTCCTCCTGAGGTCCCCACCATCACAGAAGCCAGTCTTCAGCCAATTCGATTCACTCCACGTGATATCAAGAAACGGCTGAGCGCACTGGATACAGCAAAGGCTATGGGCCCCGGCAACATCCTGGCTATCGTGCTGAAGACTTGTGCTCCAGAACTAGCCGTGCCTCTAGCCAAGCCGTTCCAGTACAGCTACAACACTGACATCTACCCGACAATGTGGAAAACTGTCCAGGTATGTCCTGTCCACAAAAAGCAGGACAAATCCAATCCGGCCAATTACCACCCCATCAGTCTACTCTCAATCATCAGCATCAATGATGGAAGGTGTTGTCGACAGTGCTATCAAGGGGCACTTACTCACCAATAACCTGCTCACCGATGCCCAGTTTGGGTTCAGCAAGGACCACTCGGCTCCAGACCTCATTACAGCCTTGGTCCAAACATGGACAAAAGAGCTGAATTCCAGAGGGTGAAATGAGAGTGACTGCCCTTGACATCAAGGCAGCATTTGACCGAGTGTGGCATCAAGGAGCCCTAGTAAAACTGAAGTCAATGGGAATCAGGGGGAAAACTCTCCACTGGCTGGAGTCATACCCAGCACAAAGGAAGATGGTTGTGGTGGTTTGAGGTCAATCATCACAGCCCCAGGACATCGCTGCAGGAGTCCCTCAGGGCAGTGTTCTAGGCCCAACCATCTTCAGCTGCTTCATCAATGACCTTCCCTCCATCATAAGGTCAGAAGTGGGGACGTTCGCTGATGATTGCAGTGTTCAGTGCCATTCACAACTCCTCAGATAATGGAGCAGTCCATGCCCGCATACAGCAAGACCTGGACAACATTCAGGCTTGGGCTGATAAGTGGCAAGTACATTCACACCACACAAGTGCCAGGCAATGACCATCTCCAACAAGCGAGAGTCTAATCACTGCCCCTTGACATTCAACAGCATTACCATCGCCGAATCCCCCACCATCAACATCCTGGGGGTCACCATTGACCAGAAACTTAACTGGACCAG
This sequence comes from Pristiophorus japonicus, assembly GCF_044704955.1. Taxonomy (NCBI): domain Eukaryota; kingdom Metazoa; phylum Chordata; class Chondrichthyes; family Pristiophoridae; genus Pristiophorus; species Pristiophorus japonicus. The sequence goes on from NC_091977.1 coordinate 537,040,679, forward strand.
CCACATAAATACTGTGGCAACAAGAGCGGGTCAGAGGCTGGGTATTCTGCGGCGAGTGTCTCACCTCCTGACTCCCCAAAGCCTTTCCACCATCTACAAGGCACAAGTCAGGAATGTGATGGAATACTCTCCACTGGCCTGGATGAGTGCAGCTCCAACAACACTCGAGAAGCTCGACACCATCCAGGACAAAACAGCTCATCCACCACCTTCAACACTCACTCCCTCCACCACCGGCGCCCCCTGGCTGCAGTGTGTACCATCTACAAGATGCACTGCAGCAACTCGCCAAGGCTTCTTCGACAGCACCTCCCAAACCCGCGACCTCTTCCACCTAGAAGGACAAGGGCAGCAGGCGCATGGGAACACCACCACCTCAAAGTTCCCCTCCAAGTCACACACTATCCTGGCTTGGAAATATATCGGCCGTTCCTTCATCGTCGCTGGGTCACAATCCTGGAACTCCCTCCCTAACAGCACTGTGGGAGCACCTTCACCACACGGACTGCAGCGGTTCAAGAAGGCGGCTCACCACCACCTTCTCAGGGGCGATTAGGGATGGGCAATAAACGCCGGCCTTGCCAGCGACGCCCACCTCCCAGGAATGAATTTTTTTAAAGTGCCTCTATCCCCGAAGCGAGAGATAGTCATTATACAGCTGATGGTCGGCCATTTCAACTCCTCTTTGTCCCTCTCTCCCCTTCCTCCCTCACTCGTTGGCCAATTCGGATCGCCAACACTGGTTGGGCGTATTCCTGGAGGTTTCGTCACATGACCTCCCGCTAGCCCCGCCACCACGCTCTCGCCATTGGCCACCCATAGCGTCCAACCCCGTGGCTCACGCACCTTCCTCACAGCCGATTGGACAGCGAGCATGCTGTCTGTTACCCGCCATTGGGTGATTTGCGAGAGCCAAATAACCTTTTTGGCCGTCTCCAATACTTTCATAACTAATAAACGAAAGTGTTTAAATTAAATAAAAGCACATTTTTGTTTTAAAGCCTTATTGATTTCTCTCCCAGGTTGCTTGCAGCTGGGATTAATGTTTCATTCCTGAGATCTCCAGCATAATCCAGGCAGCTTAGCGACTATAACGCCAATCCACCTGCGCATAACAGTAACTTGCATTTATATAGCACCTTTAAGGTAGTAAAACTTCCCGAGGCGCTTCACAGGAGCGATTATCAAACAAAATGTGACACCGAGCCACATAAGGAGATATTAGGACATGCAACCAAAAGCTTGGTCAAAGAGGTAGGTTTTAAGGAGCGTCTTAAAGGGGGAGACAGAGGCGGAGAGGTTTAGTGAAGGAATTCCAGAGCTTGGGGCCCAGGCAGCTGAAGGCACGGCCGCCAATGGTGGATGGTGGAGTGATGGAAATCAGGGGATGTGCAAGAGGCCAGAATTAGAGGAGTGCAGACATCTCGGAGGGTTGTAGGGCTGGAGGCCTCTTCCAATATCTGAAGGGGCTGCTCCTCAAATTCTGGTTGCACTTCAGTCCCACGCTCCTGTGCGGAGGGGAGCGGGCGGGTCGGAAGGTCTCCTCGTGGGACTGCTCTGGGGCCTGGCCAAGAGGGCCATCAGCCGGTCCAGGCAGCGGGCGGTCGAGGGGGTCGTTCAGCCCGACTGCCTGCCTCTCTTCCGCGGTTACGTTCGTGCCAGGGTTTCCCTGGAGATGGAGCACGCGGTGTCCACCGGTACGCTCGCGGCCTTCCGCGAGAGGTGGGCGCCGGAAGGACTGGAGTGCATCATCACGCCCGGCAACCAAATTTTAAGTTGATTTAATTTACTGTCCAAAGTTTAATTTGTTTAATGTGTCCGGTTTAGTGCCCCTTTAATCAGAGGGCACTTGATTTACAGATCAACAACAAAATAGTTGTAGGGGTAGAGTAGGTTACAGAGATAGGGAGGGTTGGGGGGGGGGGAGTCGAGGCCATGGAGGGATTTGAAAACAACGATGACAATTTTAAAAGCGAGGCGTTACGTAATCAGAAGCCAATGTTGGTCAGCGAGCACAGGGGGTGATGGGTGAGCGGGACTTGGTGCGAGTTAGGACACGGGGCAGCCGAGTTTTGGATCACCTCTAGTTTACGTCAGTTAGCATGTGGGAGGCCAGCCAGGAGTGCGTTGGAATAGTCAAGTCTAGAGGTAACAAAGGAATGGCTGAGGGCTTCAGCAGCAGCTGAGCTGAGGCAGGGGCGGAGACGGGCAATGTCACGGAGGTGGAAATAGGCGGTCTTAGTTATGCTGCGGATATGGGGGTCGGTAGCTCAATTCAGGCTCAAATATGACACCAAGGTTGCGAACAGTCTGGTTCAGTCTCAGACAGAAGTTGGGGAGAGGGATGGAGTCGGTGGCTGGGGAACGGAGTTTGTGGTGGGGACCGAAAACAATGGCTTTGGTCTTCCTAATATTCAAACGGAGAAAATTTCTGCTCATCCAGAACTGGATGTGGGACAAGCAGTCTGACAATTTAGAGACCGTGGAGGGGTCGAGAGAAGTGGGGGGTGAGGTAGAGCTGGGTGTCGTCAGTGTACATGTGGAAACTGACGCTGTGCTTTCGGGTGATGTCACCAAGGGACAAAATGTAGATGAGAAATAGGAGGGGGCCAAGGACAGATCCTTGGGGGACACCAGAGGTAACGATGCGGGGGCGGGAAGAGAAGCCGTTGCAGGAGATTCTCTGGTTACGATTAGATGGATAAGAATGGAACCAGGCGAGTGCAGTCCCACCCAGCTGGACGATGGTGGAGAGGCGTTGGAGGAGGATAGAATGGTCAACCGTGTCAAAGGCTGCAGACAGGTCAAGAGGAGGAGGGATAGTTTGCCTTTGTCACAGTCACAAAGGATGTCAATTGCGACTTTGATGAGAGCTGTTTCGGTACTGTGGCAGGGATGGAAACCGGATTGAAGGGATTCAAACATGGAGTTGTGGGAAAAATGGGCACGGATTTGGGAGGTGACAACACGTTCAAGAGGAAAGGGAGGTTGGAGATGGGGCAATAGTTTGCAAGGACGTAGGGGTCAAGGTTTTTTTTTTTGAGAGGGGTGATGACGGCAGATTTGAGGAAGAGGGGAACAGTACCTGAGGAGAGAGAACCGTTAACAATGTCAGCTAACATGGGAGCCAGAAAAGGAAGTTGGGTGGTCAGCAGTTTGGTGGGAATAGGGTCAAGGGAGCAGGAAGTGGGTCTCATGTACAGGATGAGCTCGGAAAGGTCATGAAGGGGTTAAGGGGGAAGGGGAGAATGGAGAGGGAAAGATGGAGAGAGGGAGGAATGGCGGGAGAAGGGGAAGGGGAGAAAGAGGGAGAGAGAAGGGCAGCAAGTGAAGGGGAGAGGGAGGGAGGGAGGGGAGTAAGGGATGGCGAGGAGGAAGGGGTAAGGAGAGAGTGAAGAGAGGGAGGCGAGGGAGGGGATACAGGGAGGAAGGAATGGATAGAGTGGAGAGAGAGGGGGAAGGGGGATAGGTAGAAAGGGAGGAGTGAGGGATGGATAGAGTGGGGAGGGAGGAGAGATGGAGAGGGGGATAGAGGGAGTGGAGTGGGAGGAGATATGGAGGGGGATGGAGGGAGGAGAGGGGGAGGGAGGGAGAGAGGGATAGAGAGAGGTGAGAGAGGGAGAGGGGAAAGAGGGAGAGATGGAGAGGGAGCTGGAGAGTGTGGAGAGAGGAGAGAAGTGTGGAGAGAGGAGAGAAGGATGGAGGGAGGAGAGAGGGAGAGGGGAAGGGAGGGAGAAGAGATGGAGAGGGGGATGGAGGGAGTGGAGAGGGAGGAAAGAGGGGGATGGAGGGAGTGGAGAGGGAAAGATGGAGAGAGGGAAGAATGGAGGGAGGAAGGGGAGAAAGAGGGAGAGTGATGGGGTGAGAGAGGGAGAAGGGGAGAGGGAGAAGAGGAAAGAGAGGGAGAGAGGGGAGTAAGGGATGGAGAGGTGGAAGGGGAGGAGATAGTGAAGAGAGGGAGGAGAGCGGGAAGGGAATACAGTGAGGGAGGGATGGATAGAATGGAAATTCAGAGATGGAAAGGGAAGGGGAGATGGAGAGGGGTGGAGAGAGGGGAGAGGGAGGGGATGGAGAGAGTGTGGAAGGGAGGAGAGGAGAAGGGTGGAGAGGGGAAGGGAGGAGAGAGGGAGGAAGTTGGAGAGAGGAGGAGGAAGGAGAGAGGGGTGGAGAGAGTGGGGAGGGAGGAGGTGATGGAGGGAGGGGAGAGGGGGATGGAGGGAGGAGAGAGGGGAGGGGGCGTGGGGGAGAGAGGTGAGGGGAGAGGGGAGGGGGCGGGAGGAGAGAGGGGGAGTGGAGAGGGAGGGAAGGTGAGAGGGCAGGAAGGGGAGAGGGGGGAGGGGCGGGAAGGGGAGGGAGGAGAGAGGGGGGAGGAGAGACGAGAGAGAGGAGAAGGGATGGAGGGAGAGGAGGGAGGGAGGTCGGAGGGATGGAGGGAGAGGAGGGAGGGAGGTCGGATGGAGGGGGGAGGAGAGAGGGAGGGAGGGAAGGAGAAAGGGAAGGAGAGGAATGGAGGGAGGGAGGGAGGGAGTGGAGATGAGAGGGAGGGAGGGAAGGGGGAGAAAGGGGAGGGAAGGAGAGGGAGGGGAGGAAAGAGGAGGGAGGGGAGGAAAGAGGGATGGAGGGGAGGAGGGGAGGAAAGAGGGATGGAGGGGAGGAAAGAGGGATGGAGGGAGGGGAGGAAAGAAACAGGGAAGGAGAGGAGGAAAGAGGGAGGGAGGGGAGGAGAGAGGGGGAGGAAAGAGAAAGGGAGGGGAGAGGGAGTAGAGAGAGGAGAAAGGGAGACAGGGAGGAGAGAGGGAGCGAGGGAGGAGGAGTGAGGGGAGGAAAGAGGGAGGGGAGGAAAGGGAGGAGGGGAAGAAAGAGGAATGGAGGGTCGAGAGAGGGAGGGAGGGAGGAAAGAGGGAGGGGAGGAAAGAGGGAGGGGAGGAAAGAGGGAGGGGAGGAAAGAGGGAGGGGAGGAAAGAGGGAGGGGAGGAAAGAGGGAGGGGAGGAAAGAGGGAGGGGAGGAAAGAGGGAGGGGAGGAAAGAGGGAGGGGAGGAAAGAGGGAGGGGAGGAAAGAGGGAGGGGAGGAAAGAGGGAGGGGAGGAAAGAGGGAGGGGAGGAAAGAGGGAGGGGAGGAAAGAGGGAGGGGAGGAAAGAGGGAGGGGAGGAAAGAGGGAGGGGAGGAAAGAGGGAGGGGAGGAAAGAGGGAGGGGAGGAAAGAGGGAGGGGAGGAAAGAGGGAGGGAGGAAGAGAGGGGGTGGGAGAGAGAGAGAGAGGGAGGAGAGAGGAAGAGTGGGAGGGAGGGGCAGGAGGGAGGAGTGGAGAGAGGGAGGAATGGAGGTTGTGGGGGAGGGAGGGAGATGGGAGGGAGGAGAGAGAGGGAGGGAGGGAGGAGAGAGGGGGGG